>NW_023270426.1:39552098-39709293 GCF_011800145.1 Mirounga leonina
TTATAAAATTTATTTTTTGCATAAAGGTAGATATATCAGAGGCTCACTTTATTTCCAGAAAGGAATTCTAACACCTTTGGTGTGAAATGACTCTATTATAATCTTTATGATATGTAACTACATTTTTTGGTTTTGAAGACTGGGATTTAAAGATGTTAAAATCTTCCATAGCTTACTTTATGTTTGTTAACTTTTAAAAAGTACTTTTGCACCCTGATAAGTTTTTAATGTGACTCCATTGCTTATGTTGGCTACTGAAGTGCCAAATTTGGTTTCAGAATTCATAAAAATATTCTAATTAGTTGCTTTTGCATAAGGAAACGAGAAAAGGTTTCAGCAAAGTTGTGTTTAATATCTAACATAGTTTTATGTTTTACTATATAGCAAAATGGCTTGTCCTTAAGCCAACAAGAAAGAAATCCAGGCTTAATGAAATCCATTTTACTACTCTTTTTTCCATTTTGGACATTAAGAGCAAAAAAAACAAAAACTGCTTATAGGAATCTCTCTTATTTAGAATTTTACAAATTTACAACTTAGTAATTAATTTAGTGTGTAACTTTGCTGAACATGTTCCAAAATATGAAATCTGAAGTAGTTGGTTATTCCTGGTTCTAGAAACCCATTTCCTTTTGAAGTATTTTTGAAGTTGAAAACTTTGAATAGTATTTCCTTTGGAAGGCATTTTCAACCTTTTCTCTCTTTTGAGGTGTCATTTCTAAAACACTGAAGTATTTCCTAAAAAGCACCTTCCTAGGGGCGCCTTGGTGGCTCAGTCAGTTGAGCATCTGCTTTCTGGCTCAGGTCATGATCTCAGAGTCCCCAGGATCAAGCCCCTAGTTGGACTCCCTGCTCAGTGGGGAGTCTGTTTTCTCCCTCTCCCTCTGCCCCTCCCACTCCCCCAGCTCATGCTCTCTCTTTTTCACGCTCTCATTTAAATAAATAAATAAGTAAATAAATAAATACAATCTTTTTTTAAAAAAAAACTTTAACAGTACATCTTTCCTAGAGATTCTCCAATTATCTACATTTTGTGTCCTGATGAAGAGTTCTCCTTACTTAAGGTTCTCTTCAATTAGTCAAATGAGCATTCTCACAATCAGTATTGATCACATAACTGATTTATTCCTGAGTAACTAGTGTTACTTAAAGTGATTAAATTGCCTTTGCCATAATAGTTTTTCTTTAAGTCAAGTACAGTGTTTTGGATGGGTTATAGATTGACAGGAGGGAAACATACACACATTCATGATACACATATGTGCTTTTTAACTTTAGTTCCCAATTTAATTAACCACAGATCCAGTTTTGTTTCAGAAGTAAAGTCAGAGCAGAAGCAGATAGAGCACATCTTAGCATAGCTTCTCTTCACCATCATGACCCCTATTAGGGATCAGCAGTTGCTACAAAAATATAAGTGCGAGATAGGGTCCCTGAATCAGGAAAGTTCATTTCTTGTTGTGTCACTACCCTTTTATATTTACTATTCTAAGAGAACTAGCAATCTGTGGGCTATTCCATTTTCATCACTATTCCAGAAGAACTTAAACTAACAATCTTTGGGCTTCCTTTTAAGGGAATGTTTATAATTACCAGACTTTCCTGGTTCTTGAACCAAACTTAGTGTCAGCAAGGATACTTTCTCATCCAGAGGGAGAAAGCAGAGTTAATACCCAGGTGTCTTCTGCCTTTTAACTTACAAGTGTTCTGGAAAGCCCATTTCCCCATAAGTATTAAAGCTGAAATTTATAACTTTGAATCTTAGAATAACCTGGTAAGTTCTTGATTTTTTGCATCAAAGAAAAGGAGCAGAAGTATGGTAATCTAAATTGACCAAATTTGTAAAATCACTTGTGTTTGGATTTAGAATGATTTTTATACTCAGGCTTGATTGTGGCCCTATATGCTTAGGGTATTTATGAAAAATAATGAATCATACTATGAAAACCTGACTCAAGAGGAACTGAGAAGCCATCTGGTCTATCTCTTCTTTGATAGGAAAACAATCTTTCAAAACAATGCAAGGTTGGACCATAAAAGAAAAAAACTATTTCACTATTCACAAAACTTTTGATACCAAATGTGAGGGTTTTTTACAAGTCATTCTCTGCGGATACCAACTAGGTGTTCTACATTTTAACTTGATTCTGATACTTAGTACCCAAAATTAGCACAGACCCCACAGGTTTCATATTTACTTCCTAACTTCTGTCCCCTGCCCCATTCCATTCTTTCTTATACTGTAGGCTTTTTTTTACCCTCAAGTCCCACAAGACTACCCTCTACTTCATATGCCAATCAAAAATGCTAGGTTCCCAGGTTACTTCTCAGAACTTCTGTCTGAGTTGGCTACAACTCTGGGATTCCCGCACCCCCTTCTCAGGTTCAATAATAGCCATAATAGCTCACAGAACTCAAGAAAACACTTTTGTTTACTGGTTTATTATAAAGAACTTTATAAAGGATAGAGATGAACAGCCAGATGAAGAGATACATAGCTTAAGATCTGGAAGGGTCCCAAACACAGGAGCTTCTTTCTCCATGAAATTTAGGGTGTACTGCCCTTCCAGCATATGGATACTTTGGACAGCTCAGTTCTCCACACTCCTTAGTTGAGGGATCTTCATGGAGGCCCCCCTAATCATGGAGGCATGATTAATTATTAACTCATTCTCCAGCCCCTCTCTGCTCCCTGGAGGATATAAGAGTGCGGCTGAAAGTTCCAAGCTTCTAATCAGGGCTTGGTCTTTCTAATGACCAGCCCCCATCCAGAAGCTTTCTAGTTAGCCCACCAAGAATTGCCTTATTAGAACAAAAGATGCTCCTATCATCCAGGAAATTCCAAGGAGTTTAGGAGCTCTTTGTAAAACACTTCTATCTCGGGGCGCCTGGGTGGCTCAGTTGGTTAAGCGACTGCCTTCGGCTCAGGTCATGATCCTGGAATCCCGGGATCGAGTCCCGCATCGGGCTCCCTCGGCGGGGAGTCTGCTTCTCCCTCTGCCCTTCCCCCCTCTCATGCTCTCTCTCTCTAATAAATAAAATAAAGAAATCTTAAAAAAAAAAAAAAAACACTTCTATCTCTCCCATCACTCAGGAAATTACAAGGGTTTTAAGGCTTCTCTGTCAGGAACCAGGGACAAAAATCGAATATATATATATATATATATATATATATTTTTTTGTTGTTGTTGTTGTTGTTGTTGTTGTTTTGTTGTTGTTATGACACAGACTGTTTTTTTGTAAGTTTAATTCAGTCCTCTTTGTGAATTCCTAACCTCTGTGCCTACATGTACTAAGTGCTCAAGAAATACTTGTATCCATTCAGTTCTTTCATTAGGCTCTTAAATATATTAGGTGCACAGCAGTTAGAGATGTGAGGATGATCAGTCCTGAAAACATTTGTTGAAAAGAAACATTCATTCGGTATTCATCCCCTGTACAGGGAATTATGGTGGCCTCTGTGAAGATTCCAAAATGAAGAGGGTAAAATGAGGGTAAGAAAGCTATAGTATAAGGAAGTTTGGAATGGGGTGGGGACAGAAGTTGGGGAGTAAGTATGTATGATATAGGCCGTGTTAAAGGAATTCAAGTTGACTTTTGTGAACAAGGAAAGCTTAATAGAGTAGGTAGTATTTAAGCCTTAAAATTTAGTAGGATAAAGACAGGTAGAAGGATGCTCTTCCTTTTTGGAGGGGATTTGAGAAAATACCTGGAAGCAGGAAAGAATGGGGTCTGGTGAGGAATCTGGGAGAGGCCCAACTATCTCTACAGGCAAATACTGGGAAAAGAAGTGTGGAGATCTTGAGGTGTGCTATTTCAGCGTTCCTCAGAGATCTACTCAAGTTTCTAAGTACTACATTAATAAGATGGATTACAGTGGTGGAAGACTAGAGGCAAAAAGATCAGTTAGGAATCTGGGCAGTTGTACAAGGGAGAGATTAAAGTGCTTGACAAGAACATAGAAAAGAGAAGATGGGGGTGGGGGGGAGTTGGTTGTAAAAGAAGAAAGGACAACTAGACATGGAACCTGACTGAGTGCCCAAAAGAGATGGAATCAAAGAGAATTCCTGACACTTCTTATAAGGGGCATGGTAGCTGCCCATGCAAGGTCACCTGTGGCCGGAGCTGCAAATTATAACTCTCAACCCTAATCTCTAAGGGCAGATGAGCTTCCTGCCAGTGACACAGCTCCCCCAGCTTGCCCTCTGCAGAGCCAAATCTCCTGCTAGTCTGTTTGAGAGTCAGTGTGGTGGAAGCAAGTGTGCAGAGCTGAGAACTGAGCTCTGCAGGATGCAGAGGACCAGCCGCAGAAGCCAGGCAGGAGAGGGATGACCACTGCACTTGCGTGAGCAGTGACCTCAAGGGGTAATAAATGTGAGGACGAAGCCTTCCCAAGGACTGGTGAGAAGGAGTTGACAGGAAAGGGAGTTTGTTCTTGTTCCTGTGTGTGTTTTGAACTTTCCCTTTTCATTAAAAAAAAAAAAAAAGTAATATGTAGTCAGCACGTTTTAGAAAACAGCAGGTAAAAAAAGAAAAAAATCGTTTACGCCATCTATATAGAACTGTTAATATTTGAGCATAATTTCTACAAGTCTTTCTATGAAGCAGGTTTTTTCAGCTAAAGGTAACAGTATGCACCAAACAAAAGCAAAAGAGAGCTACTATGATTGCTTGTCACTATCTGTAAACAGCAAGTAGATAGACGTCAGATCACTAAAGGGCTTATGCATTGTTGGGAAGCTGTTGAAAGTTTTAAGCATGGGCAGGGCCATGATCAGATTTACATCTTAGAATGGTTCCTTTGGCCATAGTGTAGACAATATATTAGAGGGCCCAAGGCTTGATGCCTAGAAATCAATTCTGAAACTATTCCAATAGCCCAGGTCATAAAGGGCTAACCAAGCATGGGGATTGGGGAGTAAAAAGGGAATTTGAAAGTTTTATAGGGAGGAATTGAGAGGATGTGGTGATTGATACACTATGGAGGTGGAAAAGCACGCTATACTTTACTGACTCTATTACAGCCCCTCACTTTAAAACTGTCTAAATTAGATGTCCCACAGGAACTTCAAATTCAACAAGTCCAAAACAGAAATTATCACCATTCTTAGCAAAATTACTCCCCATCTTAGATTACTTCAGTGAACCCACCCATTTCTACTTGCCCAAGCTAGAAACTTGGAAGTCATCCTAGACGTATTTCTGTAATGTCTGCCTCTATACCTAGTCAGTTACCAAAACCTACCAGATCTTCTGCTTTAATCTTTAAAATCTATTTCTTTATATATTCATTGCCACTGTATTTGCCAAGTTCTACTTTTTATTTTTGACTTAGAATAGGGGTTGGCAGACTACAGCCTACAAACCAAATCCATCCTGCCACTTGTTTTTTGAATGTCTTGTTTTTGAAAGTCTTAGTAGAACATAGACACACTCGTTTGTTTACATTTTGTCTGTTGCTGCTTTTATACCACCGTGGCAGAGTTAAGTAGTTGTGATCGTGACTATGTGGTCTACAAAACCTAAAATATTTACTATCTGGTCCTTTACAGAAATGTTGCTGACCCCTGGCTTATAATATTGAAATATAAGTGGTTTCCCTTCTTTCAGTCCATAGTCTAGCCTTTACTGTGTTGATGGAGTGATTTTCCTAAAAAATATTCTATTCATGTCTACTCCACCCTCCATTTTGCTCACATTTTTTTAGTGGCTCCCAACAGCCACGAGAATTAAATCTACCACTCTTTAGCATAGCAGATAATGAGTTCTAATATAGTTTTCAAATTCCACCTTTTCTTCAAAATACCTTTGCCAGTAAACCCTAAATGTCAATTTTTAAGTCCTTTATAATGGTTTACTTTAAAGAGATTATTTATATGAGAACAGTATCATTACTGTTAATGTCAGAATGTTTAATCTTTTAAGGTCTTGAATGGGGATTCTGTGAAGAATCTGTATTTTTATGAGATGATATTTCCTGGTCAATTGATTGTCAGTTGTATATATCCGTAAAAAGGAAGAAAGTAAATATTATTTGCAGATATTAGCTTTACTTGTGCAGCAAGAATTCTGAGGCTTGCTAAGATTTTAACACCTCTGCTGTTTTCATTTATTTTGTGATTCTGAGTAGACCAGTACTATATATCAGGAAACTCAGAGATAAGGAATTCCAAATTCACCATGGAAAAATTAAAGATAGCTCTCTATGCAAGAAAGAATAGAATCCAACTTTTGCTACGTATATGACAAAGTATTTATTTTAGCATCTCATTTCTAATTAACTCGGAGGGTTTTGGTTTTGTTTTTTTTTTTTAAGTGTTAAGGCAATTCATTTGCGATTTTAGTCTCACACAGACTCCATTAATGACAAAATTCCCAGGAGAGACTGGCAATATGCAGAAATAAGTCCTCTTTTCATCCTCCATCCCAATAAAACTTAAATCTATATAAATGTTTTGGTAAATCTGCATATAGTAGAAAGAATTCTGAGAGCAGAAAAGAACCTTGTTTTCTAGGTTGAAAATGAAAGGAACTGAGATGTTTTGATTTGAGGGAGGTCACAGATGCTTCAAAAAAGAAATTACTTGCCTCTCTCTTTCTGAACATTAACAGAATTTTTTATAGTACTGGAAGATCAAAATGGAAATGTAGTTGTACCCAGCCAGATATTTATATGGATTTTTCTTTTTTTTTTTAATAAAAATATATTGGAAAATTTTTGAAAAATATCAAACTTACTTATATGATTTCATTTATTTTTTTTAAAGATTTTATTTATTTATCTGAGAATGAGAGAGAGAACACGAGAGGAGAGAGGGTCAGAAGCAGAAGCAGACTCCCCGCTGAGCAGGGAGCCTGACGCGGGACTCGATCCTGGGACTCCAGGATTCTGACCTGAGCCGAAGGCAGTCGCTTAACCAACTGAGCCACCCAGGCACCCTATATGATTTCATTTAAACACTAAAAAAAAGATACAGAGTAAAAAGCCTGCTCATTTCAATTCAAGATTTATTGAACACTTACTAAGTGCAAGGCACTGTATGCTCATTTATTCTATACTTTGTTGCAAATTTAATCACATTTATCTTACTTATTTTCTTTTCCCTTTTCAGGTGATTACAGCCCTTTTAAAGCTAATAAAAAATTTCACTTAAGTACTTGAAACCAAACTTTTCAGGAAAGTTTACCAACAATTATTTCAAGTGCATGACACAGCCTATCACTATAACTAAGAGAGCATAGCCTGTTGGTATAATTTTAAAAACATGATATTTTGCCTAAATTACTTTATTTCCTGAAATAAATTTTCACTAGTACCAAAACACAAGAGATTTCCGTAGAGATTAAAACATAAATAATCTCCAACACAAGTGAAAATTAATGGCTACTAATAAGGTATTATGCTTTTGTCATAACCTTCAGCCCAAAGCACTTTGCCAACAGCATTTATTAGATGTCTGAGAGCTACTTGGGAGGACAGAAGAGCCAAATGGAGTTTCAGGGTCTGGCTGCAGGTGATTCAAGAAGCAAATCCCTTTTAGTTATGAAATTAAAGGCTGGCATTTTTAAATAGAAAACTTAAAATTATAATTGATTTCAAATGAATTCACATTTCTTTGAAAAAAGCAGATCTTTTTGAACTCTATTTTAAGAGAAAATGATGTAGAATTATTTGGATTCTATTGCCCATCCTTCAGGACAATGGGCTGATGCACTTACTGCAAAGAAAGTAGTGACTGTGGTCCAATGGCATTTCCCCTAACCCCTTTATATTGAAAGGTGTTCATATGAAAGAAGAACTAGATTTTTTTCTGTTCTCTTTAGGGCTCCTAAGGACAGAACCAGGATAAATGAATGAAAGTTACTAGGAGGCAGATTTGGGTTCAACAATAAGGAAAAACTTTCTAACAGATAGACCAGGCCCAAAATGGAATGGGGCTGCCATATCACAAAGAAGTACAGATGTTCAAATGGGAGTTAGTGGCCCTTTGCCAGAGGTGCTATGGGAGAGGGTGTGGATATAACTTTTATTTGTGCATATAACAAATGAACTTCAGTCTCCTTTTGACTCAAATGATGAACACCTGCTTTCCTCTGAGGGAGCAGTGCAAAACTTCTGAGACTTATTTCAGCATATCATCAAGGATATCATCATCAGCATGTTCTCCTGAGGCAAGGGAAGCAAAAACAAAGATAAACTATTGGGACCACACCAAAATAAAAAGCTTTTGCACAGTGAAGGTAACCATCAGTAAAACAAAAAGGCAACCTACTTATGAATGGGAGAAGATACTTATCCACTAAGGGGTTAATATCCAAAATACATAAAGAACTTATATAACTCAACACCAAAACAAACAAACAATGCCATTAAAAGAAAAAAATGGGCCTGATATAGACATTTCTCCAAAGAAGACATGCAGATGGCCAACAGACAGATGAAAGATGCTCAACATCCCTAGTTGTCAGGAAAATGCAAATCAAAACTACTGCGAGATAATACCTCACATCTGTCAGAATGATTGGAATCAAAAAGACAAGAAATAACAAGTATTGGTGAAGAGTGGAAAAAAGGAATCTTCCTGCATGGTTGGCGGGAATATAAATTGGAGCAGCCAGTGTGGAACACAGTATGGAGGTTTCTCAAAAAACTAAAAATAGAATTACCACATGATCCAGTAATTCCAGTACTGGGTATTTACCTAAAGAAAACAAAAATACTAATTCAAAAAGACATACACACCCCTATGTTTACTGCAGCATTATTTACAATAGCTGAGATAAGGAAGCTGCCCAAGTGTCCATCAGTGGGTGAATGGGTAAATAAGAGAGTGTGTGTGTGTGTGTGTGTGTGTGTGTTACGGAATATTACTCAGCCATAAAATAGAATGGGATCTTGCCATTTGCTACAACATGGATGGACCTAGTGGGTATTATGCTAAGTGAAATAAGACAGAGAAAGACAAATAACATCATTTCACTTACATGTGTAATCTAAAAAACAAATGAATAAACAAACAAAAAGCAGAAATAGACCCATAAATACAGAGAACAAACTGATGGTTTCAGGAGGGAGGGCGGGGGACAGGAGATGGGCAAACAGGTGAAGGTGAGTGGGAGAGACAAGCTTCCAGTTATGGAATGAATAAGTCATAGGGATGAAAGGTGCAGCATAGGGAATACCGTCAGTGGTATTATATTAGCATTATATGGTGACAGGTGGTAGCTACACTGGTGGCAAGCATAGCATAACATACAGGCGTGTAGAATTATTATGTTGTACACCTGAAACTAACATTGTGTGTCAATTACAATTCAATTTTTTAAAAATTTAATTTAATTACTATGTACTGAGCACTATCATATGCAAAGTAGTGACATAATTTCTGTTTTCTTCCACCCTGGAAATCACTTAAAAAATTTTTTTTAATGAGGCACCTGGGTGGCTCAGTCAGTTAAGTGTCTGCCTTCACTCAGGTCATGATCCCAGGGTCCTAGGATTGAGCCCCACATCCAGATCCCTGCTCAGCAGGGAGTCTCCTCCCTGTCCCTCTCCCTCGGCCCCTGCTCGTGTGTGCACTCTTTCTCTCTCTCGTTCACTCTGTCTCTCAAATAAAATCTTAAAAAAAATTTTTTTTAATTGTGGTAAAATATAGATAACATAAAATTTACCATCCTAACCATTTTAAGTGTATGGTTCAGTAGCGTTAAGTATATTCGTGTTGTGTAGCCAATCTCCAGAACTTTTCATCTTGCAAAACTAAAACTCTTTACCCATTAAATAGCTCCCCATTTTCCCTTCCATCCAAGTTGCAGACAACCATGATTCTACTTTCTGTTTCTATGAATTTGACTGTTCTAGATACCCCATATAAGTAAGGTCATTACAGTATTTGTCTTTTTGTGATGGGCTTATTTCACTTAGCATCAATGTCCTCAAGGTTCATCCATGTTATAGGATGTGCCAGGTTCCTTTTTTGAGACCGAATAATATTCCACTATATTTACATACCACATTTTATTCATCCATTCATCTACTAATGGACACTTGAGTTCCTGCCACATTTTAGCTAGTGTGAATAATGCTGTTATGAACACGAGTATGCAAATATCTCTTTGAGATCATACTTTCAGTTCTTTAGGACATTTACCCACAAGGGGGATTGCTGGTTCATAAGGTGATTCTACTCTTAATTTTTTGAGGAATCACCATACTGTTTGTTTGTTTGTTTTGACCGTAGCTATCTGAATGGGTGTGAGGAGTACTGACGTAACTTTGACTTTGGTGCCTTGTGCAATACCCTACACATAGCAGCTGTTTTATAAAAGCTCATGGTTGAGATGTATTAAAACTTTTATGTTTCATAAAGTGTTTGCTTTATAATGTTGATCTTGGATAGAGATTATTAATAGACTCAATGTTCTGTGCTTTAGGATAAAATAAAGAAGACACATCTTAGAAATAGCTCTTCTTATGGCTGTTGCACTATTAATATTCCACTTTTCAGCACTGATGTCGACTTTTATATGCTATTCTTATAAACACTCCTCACTGTTCTGGCTTAGGGTCATAAACTATCCATGGCTTTAGTTGTCTGCTTCTTACTTTCAGTCCGGTGATTTTTTATAATACCTGTGAAAGACAAACATGCTGATTCTTCTATAAGAAAACCATTCAGTGTACCTAGGAATTGAGGTTTTGGAGTTTTGTTTGTTTGTTTGTTTGTTTTAAGAGGCTTGTTAAAAAAAAAAAGAGAGATCCAGTTTACTACATTTAGAATTGTGGTGTTTAGTTTTTCTCTTCTTGCCTCCCCTGCAGTGCCTACAGGCTAATATGAGATCACTGGTGCTCTGAGCCAAGTTTATAGTTAGTGTGGTCATGTTTAAACTTTTGCTATCTTGAATAAATGCTTGGTGACTTCAGTATTAATGGTATAATAATTAGCAATTCTTGGCCTTTTGAAAAAGAGATTTATTGTTGTTGTCATACTTGAAAAAAAAATGATTTGAGAGTAAGTAAGAGAGCAGAACGTTTTAACTCCTTAGTAATTATTGCAGAAGAATGCTTTAAGTAGTATTTTTGACAGCACTGAGTGAAACAGCATTCTTAGAGACTTTGTGTTTGCAACTAGAAGATATCTATCTTTCTCTGAACATGTTGGCATAAGAGTCAGGTGGTTTGTAAGTGTTTCACCTTGTATAGATAGTGTTGATACTGAACAGGGTTCCATTAGTTCTGTGTTTAAAATGAGGAGTTTTCAATTAATTTACTGCTTCTTTGAAAGTAATATAAGAAATGTGCAAGGTATAGTTTTGCTGTATTTATGAATCAAAACCAAGTGCTATTAGGCTTAATTGAGTAGAACATCTTCTTTTGACCTTACAGAGATAAATGTTTATTGAATAATGACCAAAGCAAGCCTCCACAGTGAGCAGTTAGGGATACTCTGGTAACACTGTAGCTACTTAAGTAATGCCCCTATCATAACCATTTCATAAATGATATTTGGTTGAATACAGAAAGATTCTTCAGAAAGCTTTTTCACGGTCTCCTATTTACTTAATAGGATAAGAAAGATAAGGGTATGGAAGTATGAATAACTTTCAGACTGAACACATGGGAGTAACCTTTCTTATTCAGACATGTTCTTCTTACCTTGCTTTTATAGGAGAAAAGTCTTTCCCGATTTTATGCAGTACTGTTTTAGGCTTCCAACGCATAAGCAAAGGAAAAAAATGGCTGTTTGTAAGAAATCTATGAAATGAATAGGTCAAATGTAAATTCAACTAGCAGGAGGAAGCTTGGCTTAGGGGGAATTATTAACATTAACTTTTTAGTCGAAATGCTTACAGGTTATTCTTTTGGATGCACATTTTGTGTTTTTTTTTTAGATGATTCCAATCTCCAATAGTTAAGGATATTGTTTTTAAGCAGATATCTCACAATCTCTTTTAAAAAGCAAAAAAGGGTCCTTCGATGGGCCAGTTACATCACTAGTGCTCACCACCTAAAATGTGTATTTATGGGAACACAAATGACTTATTCTAATTGTTTTAGTTTTTTAAAATGTTAATATATTTATTTTTTTAAAGATTTTATTTATTTGACACATAGAAAGAGAGAGAGATAGTGAGAGAGAGAACACAAGCAGGGGTAGCTGCAGGCAGAGGAAGAGGGAGAAATAGGCTCTCCTCTGAGCAAGGAGCCCGACGTGGGGCTTGATCCCAGGATTCTGGGATCATGACCTGAGCCAAACGCAGACACTTAACCAAACTAGCCACCCAGGTGCCCCAATACATTTATGTTTTAATTAAAACCTTTGTAGAGTATCTTTTGAAAAGTATATGCAAATAGTTTTTCTTATTAGAAGAAATACTGTAAAGCATATACTCTAAAACTAATAGAGTTAGCTTTTAAAATTGTCTCAAAACTATTTCCTGTATTTATATTTTGAGAGTTGTTATGCTACTTTCATATTTGTCTTACAGAAATTTACTCTATGTATGAAATATATATATATATATATTTCAATCTAAACTTCTGATAGTTCAGTTTTTCAGCAGGGTTTCATCTTTATTTTTAGTGGTGACATTTGGGGTAAGAAATTTGTGAGGTCCTCTTATTGCTCTAGTTGCAAAATTAATTCCTTGAAGAACTAAGGGACTTGGATCGTTCAGGGATATGATGTTCATCAGAAGAAAAGAAGATCCTTTTAAGTCATTGATAGTCATTGGTAGTCTTGAGTAGAAATTGTTTGAGTTAAAGATAAGCATTTGAAGGAATCTTTGGAAGCAGTAGAAACTTACTCTTAGTTGTCTTTTCACAGCCTTTCTGTATAATAAGTTTTTTTATAATTCTGAAAAATCGGATCTGAACTAAATTGTATTTCTCTAAATGGTCTCCATACAATAACACTTTGTGATGAACCAGATGTTGCTAGCTAATGTAATTAGCCTAGGTTGAAAATAGAAGTATGTTGATAAAAATCTATAAATGTGTAAAAGCCTATAAAGAATAGTAATATTTTCATAGCAAAAAGTGTCAGTTGACAATGCATTTTCCATTCCATTCTCTTTGAGAAGGTACCAGATTAAAGACGTTTTAAGTTCTTGCATGATTTAAGGTTTGAGTAAGTTAACATCTGGCAATATATAGTTCTAAAGATGAAGTCTAGGCAGCACCATTTATTACCAGTTTAAATTTCAGTATTCAGTTCATTCATCACTGCCTAATAAAGACTGGACTTCCTTTTTCACCACATTTACTCACTGACTAGTGTTCTACCACTGTTCAAAAAAAAAAGACAGACAAAGACAAATGCTTATGTGTGGGCAAGATATGCTCAGTCAGGAATTCACCTGATGGCTATCAGGTTTAAGAAATCTAGCAATACAAAGCCTATAAAAGTGGAGCCACTGACAGGGTCCCACTGTTGGATAATTTAAGAATCACACCCACAGAAGACCTGTTAGCAGCTTTAGGCAACCTGGGTATATTGAGTGCCTGTTCCGTGTCAGTACCCAATTCGTTGACTTTGAAAAAAGGATTCAGGATAATAACACATTTGCATAAATAAGGTAGCATTGTTAAAATACCAGAAGTCAGGGAATCATTCAAAATGGCCTTAATAAGTCATTAAAAAAAACCCAACAAAACCCTTAAAAATGGAAGGCCATTTAGTTAGGTCAGATATATCAGAATAATGGAAGAAGCCCTGGATCAGAAGTCAGTGACAGAACTAGGTTTTCTACTGAAAACTCATGTTGGGCCGCATTATGGGTTTCTTTTTGGGATTTAATATATTATTATTAGAATTGTGATTGTACTTTACATCATTTTTATATCAGTTACACCTTAAAGGGAGATCAAGGACTTCCACAAAATTTAAAAATTCTGCATATCAAAAGACATCACAAAAAAAAAGTGAATAGGTGGCCAAAGATTGGGAAAAAGACATTTGCATCATGTAAATTTGGTAAAAACTTGTATCTAGAATCTTACATTCAAAAATAAGAAGACAGTTTTTAAGATTGGGTAAGGACTCAAACAGACATTTCATAGGAAGACAAATGGGTGGCCAATAAACACATTAAAAAATGTTCAACGTCGGGCGCCTGGGTGGCTCAGTCGTTAAGCGTCTGCCTTCGGCTCAGGTCATGAGTCCCACATCGGGC
Source organism: Mirounga leonina (assembly GCF_011800145.1). NCBI lineage: Eukaryota > Metazoa > Chordata > Mammalia > Carnivora > Phocidae > Mirounga > Mirounga leonina. The sequence continues at coordinate 39,566,274 of NW_023270426.1, forward strand.
TCCCTGCTCGGCGGGAAGCCTGCCTCTCCCTCTCCCACTCCCCCTGCTTGTGTTCCTGCTCTAGCTATCTCTCTCTCTGTCAAATAAATAAATAGAATCTTTAAAAAAAAAAAGATATTTAAAAAATGTTCAACGTCATATTCATGAAAACACAAATTAAACTACTATGAGATAACACCCACTAGACTGGCTAAAATTAAAAAAAAAAAAAAAGATGGAGAAAACCTAATTTTATCAAGGACAGAGCACACCAGAACTGTTAAACACTAACGTCTGGTGGGAATATAAAATATGACAAGCAATTCAGCAGTTTTTTATAGAGTTAAGCATACATGTACCCTGTGTCCCATCATGCATGGATATTTATCATGCCCAGGTATTTATCAAAGAGAAATGAAAGCATTTATTCACAAAAAGACTTATATATGTGTGTTCATAACAGTTATATTCATAATGGTCAAAAACTAGAAGCAACCCAAATTTACATCAACAGGATAATGATAAACCATGTATAGTAGTATGATAGAATATTAGTCAGCAGTAAAGAGAAACTACTGATATGTACTGTAGTCATTTCTACACCCCTCAGAAAATGCTGTGCTGACTGAAAGAAGTCTGGCAGCAAAGAGAACATACTGTATGATTCCATTTACATGAATTGTTAAACACACAAAACTAGTAGATGGTGGTAGAAAAGAGAACAGTGGTTGTGGGCAAGGGGTGGGGAGGTGGCAGGCATGGCAGAGATTATTTCCAAAAGGGTACAGGGCAACTTTCTGGGATGATGAAAACATTCTAGGGATTCCAGTTAAACAGGTGTATACATCTGTCAAAACTCATTGAACTATATACACTTAAGATACAATGTGTTACATTACATCTAAATGATATGTCAAAGAAAAGACAATTGCTAAATAGATAGCAAGACCTGATTAGACATCAGAGTGGAATTGCACACATCACTAGTGTGATAGAAAATAGACCTATTAGGAATGGTAAAGTACTAAGAGTGTTTTGAGCATATTTTTTGAAAGAAAATAGACTAATCATATAAAAGTTTGAGGAAGGTACTGTGTGTACAAGTATTAAGAAGGCAACATTGTTAAAAAAAAAAAAAAGAAGAAGAAGAAGAAGGCAACATCTAAAAGCAGAACCAGATGATTTCTTCAGATTCTTTCCTATTAGGATTCTATTGTTATTGCAAGTGCTTAGTATGTCTCAGGGACTATACTGAGTCCTTTATGGGTTTGGTTTGTTTGTTTGTTTTTTAAAGATTTTATTTATTTTTTGACAGAGAGACAGCGAGAGAGGGGACACAAGCAGGGGGAGTAGAAGAGGGAGAAGCAGACTTCCCGCTGAGCAGGAAGCCTGAAGTGGGGCTCGATCCCAGGGTCTTGGGATCGTGACCTAGCCAAAGGCAGACGCTTAAGGACTGAGCCACCCAGGCGCCCCCTGAGTTCTTTATGTTGATTTTTCTCATTCTTATCGAGACCTTTTACAGAGAGTGTACAAGTTTAAAATGTGATTATTTACTTAATTTTGACTACAGTATCAACATTTATTGTTGGTAAAGTTAAAATATAACAATAATAACAAGTATTTATTTGACACATCTTATGTACATACTCTTCTGTGTTAATTCATTGAACATTCTCACCATCCCTACAAGGTAGTTGGTATTATTAGGCACATTTCTGAGGAGCCATGGTGGAAAGCCAAAAAAACAAACAAACAAAAAAATCAGAGCAAACTTTCAACTCAGGTAGTCTCATTTCAGATAACAATGCATTTAAACTGCTATGCCATACTTAAGCTACCATTACATTCCTACCCTCAAGAGATGATCACAATTTGACAGTTTTATTCATGTGTTGATATTTAAATGAATTCAGATATTATTAAAATATCCGATACTAGATTTTAAGATAATTTAAACCTTCAACATGAATAAAATGCAAAAGTCATTAACATCTATAGAAAATAAAGCATCACAAATCTACATCTGTCTAAACAGAGCTTTTGTTTGCCCAGGATGTTGGGATGAGTGCCTACACCACCCCATGAAATGCCCTGCATATGATTTAAAAGCACCACCATTGTGTGAGAGATGTCTGAGGTGCTAGCCCAGCCTCCAGATTTTCAGGCTAGATTTTCAGTTTTTATCTTTGGTTGTTCTGTTTTATGATGGGTACCTGTCTCTGGATCTCATGGGGATGCTTTGGTTTTTAATGTTGTTAATATAACAGCATCAATCTTTCTGGCTTAAAATTTCCCAGAGATTTTTTGAATGTGTATTTTACATATATAACAGTATACTTTCAAACTGTTGTAATGTAAACACTTGTATTGCCTCTTAACTCAAAATACTTTGACCCAACTCTGTGGGCACCATTTGAAATGACTGATAATAGTGAATTTCTTCAACAGATAGCATTAGTTTCTTACTTATGAGTCCTCTTGGTAGATTACTAATATATAAATGACTACATATCATAGTGTAGTCCTGTTTCAATTATCTGTTGCTGTATAAAACCATGCCAAAACTTAGTGACCAATGGAATATTACTCAGCCATCAGAAAGGATGAATTTACATCGACATGGATGGAACTGGAGGGTATTATGCTAAGTGAAATAAGTCAATCAGAGGAAGACAATTATCATATGGTTTCACTCATATGTGGAATATAAGGAATAGTGCAGAGGATCATAGGGAAAAGGAGAGAAAACTGAATGGGAAGAAATCAGAGAGGGAGACAAACCATGAGAGACTCTTGACTCTGGGAAACAAAGAGGTAGGTGGGAGGGATGGGGTAACTGGGTGATGGGCATTAAGGAGGGCATGTGATGTGATGAGCACTTGGTATTATATGCAACCGATGAATAATTGAACATTACATCAAAAGCTAATGATGTATTATATTTTGATTAATTGAATTGAAATTAAAAAAAAAAAACACCTTAGTGACAAGAAACAAGAAACTTGTAACTGTGTGGATCAGGAATTCAGACAGGGTACAAAGAGGGTGGTTCATTTTGCTCTACTCTATCTGGGCCCTTAGTTGGACTTGTTCAGTTGGCTGGGGACTAAATGAGATAGTAGGCATGGATGTGCTTATTTTATTGGCACAATACTTAGAACATTTTGGGACTAGAGAAAAAAGATAAAAGTAACCATGTGAAATTCTAATCATATTACTTTGTTGATTATAATTTTTAAATAAAAAATAAAGGAAAATTTTAGCTTATTGATAAAATTAAGGACAAATATTGAATCTTGCCACATATCCCATATTGGTTTAGTGAAAAGCAAAGGGATGCACAGCCAAATGTGCCTCTTATTCTATAAAATGGTAGCTTTTATTCATGAAGCATGAATCAAGCCTAAATTAAGAACTCACATAAATATAAATAAAGAATCTTTTCCATTTGGATTGAACTGGTTTAAATTTCACATTAGCTAGATTAAAAATATGTTTTTATTAGGTGCAAGTAGTTTCCAAAGTGCTTTTCCTGGCTCATATCTTGTCCTTATTTTCTTGAAGGGCTGGTCTAGCACAGTTCACGCAAAATTTTTGGTCCTGTTCGTCTGCCAGGTGGTAACAGAGTAGGAAACCCACAGAAAGGTTAAGTCCTACACAGACTCACAGAAAAGAAAAACTGGCCTTTTCTGCAGCAGTACCGTAGGGATGAGTCCGTTTTTGCATCCCATTACTAAAGCCTCTGAGGATGCAACTTGTTTTCAGCTAAATGCCAGACAGAGTTCTAGAAGTAGAAAATGAGTAGCTTAATTTAGAGCACATCTTTAGCCACAATACCAGTGAAAGTTTTTAGAAAAGTCAGGAAGCACACTGATGGCCCCTGCTGTGGTTTAGTGCCTGTTGTATCCACAATATTCTTACACTGCACTGTGTGGTTTATGCAGCTATAAAGGAAAGAAAATTAGTTATTTTTTTCTCTCTCCCTCAATTTGAAGCATTATTGTTTACTGCTGAAAAACTGTAAAACCTTTCCTCTTCTACCCTGTTTTGTTTCCATACTTCTTCCCCTAATCTCTTGCCCCGTGGCCCTTAGGATAAAAAAGAAGCTTTAAAAAAAAAATGAAAGTTTATATTCCTTCTCCAAAACACCCTTAGTGGCTTAGAGCCATGGAACAGAAGCAATATCAGGTAGGTTCCAAATGTTTAGTTGTGAGAGGTGCAATCAAATTTGAACAGAATGTTTTTGTAGTGACCTGGGCTTGTAGTTTCATCAAATTCATAAAGCGAGTTTATTTATCCATAGTAATGGATAATTAAATCGTGAAGGGGATCTTAAAAAACGTTTGTTTAAAGACTCAATACTGTCATTGTAGTAATAGACTTATTAGCACAAATTGGAGTATTCCTTATGTCAAATTTCGTTTGTCTTGCAAACAGATAAATCTAAACATTGTGTAAGCATTCAGATATGCCACACCCTATCTCCTGTGCTTGACTTACTATACGCTACTAAAATACTCAAAATATTTAAGATTAGGCAGTGAGACCATTGTAGAAATCAAAAATCAGTAAAAATCATGCATTAGGTTTCCTGGATGTCCGAGTATTTTTTAATTGATTAAGTTTAACTTCTTAGTTTTAATTTTTTTTTTTTAAAGAAGAGTACAAAAGGAACAATGGATCATAATACCTCCCACTAATATTCAGAGGAAATCATTTGAAATATTCCCCCTAAAAAAAGAAACTTTTCTTTTTCTAAACAGAAATAGGTTAATCTTTATAATCAAAATTTAGAGTTTATAAAATCGTTGTCACGTGGCATTGCACTCTACAGAACTAATCATTGTCTTCATTTTGGTAAACCTTTCAAATCTTTTTTTTTTTTTAAGTTTATTTATTTAAGTTATCTCTACACCCAATGTGGGGCTCAAATTCATGACCCCAAGATCAAGAGTCACATGGCTCTTCTTAATGAGTCAGCCAGGCGCCCCTATTTTTGTTTTTGTGTGCAGGCATGCACACATTCATAAACGTACAATTCTATATAAATTAAATAAAACTTTGTCTTTATTATATAATCTGTATGATGTAGTCTAATTATTTTAAATAGACATTTCACATTATAAACAGTGTTGTAATGAACAGCCAGCACATTTTGCATCTGTTCAGGTGCTTCAGCACTTTTGGTGCCTTACAATGCATGCCTAGAATTGCTGAGTTAAAGTGTTCACACACTTAGCATTGATATATTTTGCCAGTGCTTAAGAGAAACGAATTATTTTTTTAGTGTTAGTGTACTATTTGACATATTTACTGAGTGCTGAATACCGCTTATGTGTCAGATTCTGTGCTAGTTATTTGGGTTATAAAAGTAAAATGACTTGGTTTTATTGGACGTGGATATTACAAAGAAGTAACAGGCAGTTAAAATATGTTATTATCAGTGTGACAGTAAGGATAAACATAGGGAGCTTGTGTACCAATATTGGAGTTCAGAAGTCTCTGCAGAGAAAGTGACATGGAAGCTGAGATTTGAAGGATAAATGTGAGTTCTAAGTAGAAGGGAAGTGAAAGAGAGGAGTGTTGTAGGCCACGAGGAGTAGGTGTCAAAGATTATGATACATTCTAAGAACTAATGGGGTTTTAGAATGTGTGGAATGCATGCAAGGGGTGAGGCACCAGAGACAGAGCTAGAGACTAAAGCATAGCTGAGACCATGAAGAACCTTGTAGTAAAGTCGATAAGTATGTACTTTAAGCATCAAGGGGTGCTGTAGCAAGGAATCAATGAGGTCAAATTGAGCTTGAAAAAGTTACCCTGACTCTAGTTGGAGACTGACTTGATGGCAAGCCAAATCAGAGTCCCATGGTCAAAAGGATGCAGTGAACTTGATTTGGGAAGGCATCTGTACTCAGAGTCTAAGCGTGCTCATTAAACTAGGCAGTTAGGAACGGTAATCTTCAAAGTCAGGTAAGTAAGAGCACCATTTATCTAATGGCTCATCTGTCTTGAAAAAGCAAGCAAAGTACTTCTTGGGGAACTTGGGAACTCCCACCCACCCAGTGAGAAGAGAGTCTGAAATTAAAATTAGAAAAATAAGATATAATATCATCATCATCACCACCACCATCTTTTTTTTTTTAAAGATTTTATTTATTTATTTGAGAGAGAGAGCATGAGAGGGGGGAGGGTTAGAGGAAGAAGCAGACTCCCTGCTGAGCAGGGAGCCCGATGCGGGACTCGATCCCGGGACTCCAGGATCATGACCTGAGCCAAAGGCAGTCGCCCAACCAACTGAGCCACCCAGGCGCCCCACCACCACCATCTTTTAGTTACTATCAGAAAGGCTACACTTGGATTAGACTTGATTTTATAGACCTATAATAAATAGTGTGACTCATTCTTGAGCAGAATGGAAGCTTATGATGTACTTTTTGTCCTTATTACAACTGGTCCAGGAGCCACATAAAAGGGTCTTGCAGGTGAAGGAGGGACCTCAGTGTCTCTACATGCATTAGATAACAAAGGCAGGGCCAACAGTCCTTAAACTTAAAATGGGAAGTTTCAATGATTTAAAAGGACCACCCATTTGCAACTCCATTTGTGAAAGAAACACTGTATAAAACCTTATGATCCTCTAGAAGCCGGTTTATATCATTCTAATCCATGCTGATGAAAGTCTAGCTGAATGCCAGAAAAAATTTCTGCCTCACTTTCTTTCCTTATTTAATCCATACCATGTATTCTACTTAAAATCATTTGTTCACATTTTCATACTTTTACATAATATTGAAGTCATTTTGATGTAAGTAAAACAAACTTAGCAAAGCAAGAGTACTGTGGGAAATGGGGAATCTTTAATAAATAATTTACATAATGCTTATTTTCCATTAAGTATGACCTTCACAAAAATTACCTCATAATTTTTTGGTATACATTATTTTATCTGTTGTAATGTTCTTAGTGGTTTTTATTCTCTGTGTTATGTTTGAAATGTCTTCTCATAAAAGTTCTCTTCCCTAGCCTCCACACATCTCTCTGATGGTTTCCAGGATTAGTATTCTGATACCATTTCTCCCTCAGTTTATGCCTATATTTATTTAGTCTGTACTACATATTGAATCACAGTGTTAGATACTGCGATAAATGTAGCTCATTAAATTTTTTTCTAAATGACTTTAGTTTTTTTGTAAAAATGATTCCTACTCATAAAAAATTAAGGGAGCATATCAGAGCAAGAAGAAAATAGGAAACCTGAAACAACAACACATCTACATCCAGAAATAACTATTATTAACAGAAAGTGAATATTATTCCAGACATCTCTTAAACTCAGGACTAGGAGAAAAAGAGATGGTGGTGAATAATAAATCCATTTACATATAAAACTAAGACTATACAACTTTGAAAATTCTACATAGAAATGCTATGAACATTGACAATGTAAAAACAATAATATAACTAACCCAAATTGGAAAATGCAGGAAGGGAAAAATGGAAAAAATATGAAGTATACTAATTTCCTCAACCTTTAGGGCAGGAAGTGAATCAGTACAGCCTAAAATGTCATTAAAAAAAAAAAAAAAAACCTCCATTCTCCTAATATTTTTATAACATTTTTTCATAAAATGGAAGAATTTCTTAAGAAATCTCTTGACACAAAGAAACATTTATATAAAATTTAGAAAATTTTTTAGTTTTCCATTTAGTATTTTTATATTAAATTCAAGTAAAATAAAAATATATTCTTTTTTAATAAAATTATTTAACCTTGCCTTTTTCCTCTTCTTGGATCACTACCAGATGTGAGGAAAGAGGGCACACTTCTTCCTCCAATATTGGAAAGACAGACAGGTGACCACAGGGAGTTGCAGCTCACCTGAGCACAAGGAGAAACTGCCATAAGAACAGTGCTGGAGGGCACCTGGGTGGCTCAGTTGGTTAAGCGACTGCCTTCGGCTCAGGTCATGGTCCTGGAGTCCCGGGATCGAGTCCCGCATCGGGCTCCCTGCTCGGCAGGGAGTCTGCTTCTCCCTCTGACCCTCCTCCCTCTCCTGCTTTCTGTCTCTCATTTTCTCTCTCTCAAATAAATAAATAAAATCTTTAAAAAAAAAAAAAAAGAACAGTGCTGGATGAGAAACCTGAACTACAGTTGATGAATTGCTGGAGGCTCTGTGTGGACAGATCTGAGAGTTAAAAACTCCAGGGTGACACAGTCATAGGGAGGCGTCCCCATAACATTGTGAGATTTACCTCTGAGAGTTCAACTAGGTTCTTATAGTAAATATAACAGAAAAATCCCCTAGTACCTCCTCCAGAGGAAGGGTAAAAGGAATCATTTTGAAATATAACAGAATATGGTCTTCTTGCTTGCCTTTAGGGAAAACTAGTTAACTAGAGCCTAACCTGTTGGGGAATTATCAGAGCTTAACTTACCTGGGGGAAGGGAAATAGCCAACTTCCTCTAGCTCTAGCCCTCCTTATGGCAGAAGTGAAACACCCAACTCCAGTTTCCTCTAGCCTTTCATGTGGGAGAAGGAAAATATAAACTCAAGTCCACTGTAGCCATCCTGCCCCACCTAATGGGGGACAAAAAAAACAAAAACAAAAACAAACCTGAGAGGGGCGCCTGGGTGGCTCAGTCGTTAAGCGTCTGCCTTCAGCTCAGGTCATGATCCCAGGGTCCTGGGATCGAGCCCCACATCGGGCTCCCTGCTCCGTGGGAAGCCTGCTTCTCCCTCTCCCACTCCCCCTGCTTGTGTTCCCTCTCTCACCCTCTGTCAAATAAATAAATAAAATCTTTAAAAACAAACAAACAAACAAACCTGAGAAACACTTGTGAAGTCTAGTCCAGAGGCATAGGATCACTAAAAGACTAATACCTAATCATAGGTCTATAGGGCATCCCCTCCCACACCTCACCACCACATTACTAAAGGCCTATTTACAGCAGTTCCTTTTACCTAGTACATCATGAATGGCTACCAGGAAAAAATTACAAGCCACACCAAAAGGCAAAAGACACAATTTGAAGAGATGGAGCAAGCATCAGTGCCAGATATGGCAAGGATGTTGGAATTCTCAGACCGGGAACTTGAAACAACCATCATTACTATGCTGAGAACTCTACTGGATAAAGTAGACCACATGAAAGGACAGACAGGCAATGTAAGCAGAGAAATGAAGACCAAAATGATGAGGAAAGATGAGAAGGAACCAAAAAGAAATCCTACAGATCAAAAACACTGTAAGAGAAGTGAAGACTACCTTTGAATGGGCTTATTAGTAGACTGGACACAGAGGAAAGAATCTCTGAGCTAGAGGATATATATCAATAGAATCTTTGAAAACCAAAAAGCTAGGGCAACAAAGAACAAAATAGAGCAGAATATCCAGGGATTGTGGAACAATTGCAAAAGATGTAATATGCCTATTGGGAAACCCGTACTTCTTTTAATGAGACCTATAATCATACACACTCTTTCGGACAGTCACATCATGGTGTTGACTCAGATTGTGCTATCAGCTAAATCCCCTTCGGTCTTTTATATTCTTGCTGCTGCTAGTACTCCTTCTACCACCTGGACCCACCCATTTATCCTACACCTGTAATTGGCTTGTCTTCTGCTTTATACTCAAGGCAGCATTAGAGGCCAGAAAATGGGTAAGAACCTACTCTATAGTACGTTAGTAGAAATATATCCCAAGCTTAACTTTGACCAATTATTTTGCATTCTTGAAATAGTTAAGCTAGTTAGGACCATAATCATTTTTGTTTAAGCATCCAGGCATTATTTGTTCTTTGCTTTCATGACAATAATGAAAGACATCATTTTATGTTGCATAAGTCCATGACTACTTTATTCTCACAATATGTCCAGCTACTTGCTCTGTGCAAGAAAAAGGTGAATTTAATTTTAAGTGATTTATCCTTGTTTTTTTCTTTTTTTTAAGATTTATCCATTTACTTTATTTGAGGGAGAGAGAGAGAGAGTGAGCATATGCAGGGCGGGGGGGTTGGAGAGGGGAGACAGAGGGAGAGAATCTTCTAGCAGACTCCCTGCCAAGTGTGTAGCCCGACACAGGGCTGATTTCCAGGACCCATGAGATCATGACCTGAACCGAAACCAAGAGTGGGACGCTTAACTGACTGAGCCAGTCAGGTGCCCATATGCTGGTTGTTTTAAGATCAGTTTGTGGTGTTCTGCGTTTTGACTATGATATGTCTACATTTGGATTTTCTTTTTATTTATCTTGCTTGAATTCATTGAGCTTCCTGAATCTAAGACTAATATTTTTCAGCAATTTTGGAAAACTCCCAGACATTATTGTCTCAATTCCCGTTTCTGTTTTCTCTTTCTGCAGTTCCACTTGTAATGGACTTTCTTATTCTGTCTTCCATTTCTTTTAACTCTCTACAGTTGTTGATTTTTTTTCTGTTTTGCCTCCTGTGTTATGTGTGTTTTCAGATATATCTAATTCACTCAATCCCTTTTTTTCAGCTATTCAGTAGTTCATTGAGTTTAGCTATTCTATTTGTCCCTTTTGAAAGTTGTTTTGATTCTTCCAATTATTGATGTAGATTTTGTATTCAATTTTTTATTATCTCCATATAATAAATATACTTGTTTTATTTTTGCAGTCTAAAGTTTTGAGGGTCAGGTTCTATTATTACTTGTTAGTCCTCTGATTCTCACAATGTCTTGTTTCCTTGTATGTTATGAAATCTTTTTATTGGGAGCTTTTTTTTTTTTTTAAGAACTCTTCAGAATCCTTTGAAATCTGACTGAAGATTTCTTCCTTCAGAGATAATTTGCCTTTTGTTCCAACAGGCACAATAGAGTATAATAGGTCACTGGTGGTTTTAATTAAAAATACTCCTTAGATATCCTGGAAATATTCATTAGCTTGAGAGCCTGCATGGACCTGAGACAATCTTCTTTGTAGTCTTCCTATGTTTTTTTAGTAGATGTGTTTATTCTCACCTTTCCTATGAGTAGAGAATCTTTAGATTTATGTGTAGGAGTACTACTTCGATCCTCATAACTAAAGCCCCATGTTAAAGCCCACAATCCTAGGTTACTGAGACCACTTACCTCAGAGTATCCCAGTAACAGTTGCAATGCTTCTTGCTCTGGTTCTCAGTCCTCTTCTTGTTTTTCAACCCTTAGGTTTTAGCAAGGTAAGCTATGTATTTAAAGAGCTAAGTTATACATTCATTATATTTTTTAAAAACGTACTTTATTCAGCTCTCCTAGGTGTTTGATTGCAAGAGAATTTTCAGGTTTCCTTATATGTTGTCTTACTGGAAATGGAAATCTCATGTTTTTCATATTGAGTTAATATCATTTGTAAAGTTGGATTGTGGAATAGACATATGGCTAAAGACCGAATTTCTGCCACAACAAATTTACTCCACTTGTGTGAAATATTAGCTAAGCCAAGGTCTTGCTGTAAAATAACATGTTTGATTCTGCACTTCTTACTTGGTGTTTAGACAGAATAGCAATATCACCTACTGTTATGGACATTTTATGATTTTGTGCAGGATTCACTGTTTAGTCTGTTTTGGAAGAGAATAAAACTTTATAAGATTTGAAAGAAATCGTACAAAATTAATGGCAATCTACATCAGATGTCTAAACTTTTTATTTAGAAATAAATGTGATCTTTCATATGAAATGAGTAAGATTTTTCTAAAGGCTGTATGTAGGTGCATTTAGACTCCTCTGTCTTTCCAAATTACAGTCTTTCTATTCCTACATATTGGTGTAATAGATTGTAAAGGACATGTAGAGCATTATCTCTCAGATTAAACCTTATCTTTTGATAGATGCTTTTTAAGATCACGTAGACTAAAAATAATGTAGGTTCCCCTTTAGCCTTCCTCATAGAATTTGTAAGTATAGGTACTTTTCTTTGTTGACTTGTTTGTTCTTTAGCTTCTCAACTAGATTATAATGGAAGAATATAAGCAGTTCAGTTCCAAGTGCTTAGTGACCAGAATTAGGATATGGGAATTTTGTAATTTTTAGTTGTTTTAAACTGTTGTATTTTTCATTTTCATTGCATGTGGTATTTAATCCAAGCAGTGAATCAAATACAAAAATTTATCAGTAAGCTTTTGAAATCTGTGTATTCATGAGAAAAATGAAAGAATTTGCCGTTTTAATCTTTAGTTAGCCTGAGATCTCAGTTGGTCAGTAACTGATTCTGTAAATAGTAAAAACAGAAATAGTGTTTGTGGTGTGGGTGAGAAAAACTAATGATAATAGAAGCAAACTAATGTTGAGTACATATTCTGAGCATCATGTTAAGTATGCTAAGCAATTTCCATGGAATTGTGTTGTATTCATTTCTTACAACCTTAGTATTTTTCACATCTCAAGATGCAGCAACCGAGACTTAGATTTAACCTAGTTATCTAAGGCCAGACTGCCAGTAATAGGTAAAGAAGAGCTTTAAACGTACAGTGGGTTTCCCTGATTTAATTTGGTTAGATATTTCCTGGATATATGTATGTATTTTCACAGTTCATATATAAACTACAACATATTATGATACCTTCTGATGCCCATGCTAAACCTCCATTCTCCACTTCAGCTGATGATACCATAAGCCTAAAAATCGTACCATACATCTATAGTTTTAATGTTTATGATAGGCTATTATTATGGCTATTTTATGGTTTCATCAACAGCCAAGCTGTTGTTTCATTACAAACAGATTCAGTATCTTTGTGATTAAAGCAGCAGACTGAAAACCATGAAGGGTGTACTGTTTGCTTTGCAATCATTTCCATGTGTTACGAATTCTTATCAGATGTTGGGAAATAGCAGGCTTAAGCTAACTGCAAGTACTACATCTATGGTCCCAGAAACAATGATCTGTAATGGACGTATGTTTAGCTGTCAGACTGCTTAATAAGGTCTCTAAACAAATTCATTTATTGTCCACTTCATTTTCATAGATTAGAGTTCTTTTCAAAAGTCAAACATGGGGTGCCTGAGTGGCTCAGTTGGTTAAGCGTCTCCTTTCGGCTCAGGTCATGATCTCAGTGTCTTGGGATCGAGCCCCACATCAGGCTCTCTGCTCAGCAGGAGTCTCCTTCTCCCTCTGTGCTCTCTCTCAAATAAATAAATAAAATCTTTAAAAAAAAAAAAGGCATGTCAACCAGTCAGGTCTTTTTTTTTTTGAAGGTGAATGTTAGAAAAGGTCAGTGTTTGAGTTCATCACCCTAACATTAAGATGATATTTCTCATGCCATAAGAAAAAAGAACAGATACAACTCAAAATTTTCCTAAGGCACATTCCTGGAAACAAGAAAAAGAGAAAAGCATCTGGGAGGGCGCCTGCGTGGCTCAGTTGACTGAGCATCCTACTCTTGGTTTTGGCTCAGGTCATGATCTCAGGATTGTGAGACCGAGCCCCACCATCAGGCTCCGCACTCAGCAGGGAGTCTGCCTGAGATTCTCTCTCCCTCTCCCTTTGCACCTCCCCTCACTTGTGCACGCTCTCTCTCAAATAAATAAAATCTTTTTTTAAAAAAGCATCTGGGAAAAAATAAAAACTGACTGAAAATTGTGCAAGATAATTGTTGCCATTTTAAATCCTCAGTCTCAAGTTGAAAAGCTGCACAATTTAAAACATTGCAAGATTTTCAACTACTACTATAAAGTAATACAGTCTGATAAAAATGCACACATGCTGTAGTTATAAAAACTTTCCCGTGTAGTTACTTATTCATAATGTCTTCTGTTGTATAAAAAAAAGTTCAGCTTAAAAATAAGGTATTCAGGGGCACCTGGGTGGCTCAGTCGTTAAGGGTCTGCCTTCGGCTCAGGTCATGATCCCAGGGTCCTGGGATCGAGCCCCACATCGGGCTCCCTGCTCAGCAGGAAGCCTGCTTCTCCCTCGCCCAGTCCCCCTGCTTGTGTTCCCTCTCTCGCTATAGCTCTCTGTCAAATAAATAAATAAAATCTTAAAAAAAAATAAGGTATTCAACTCTAAATGTACTGTTCACTCAGTGAGTAGTTAGCAAACTAAATGAGAAGCCACATAAAGAATCAGGAGCCTCTATCATGTTTACAATTCCATTCCTGGCTTGGGCAATATTGAAAAAAATCTCTTACTATCTTCACACTTCACCTTTTTGTATCTAAGATGAAATGACTATATTTGGCATCTCACCATTTCCTTCAATACTGGGTTTTAAGATCCTTAATACAAAGAAGTTGAAATAGAATGATTCTGACCTTGCTCAGAATGTACTTGAGTGATGGTAAAACTGAGGCAAGGAAGGAGGATTAATTGCTTGTGGCCATATCATGATGTTGGGTCTAGGTCTTCTGACAAACATCTCTCTGTTTTTACCAGAATGTTTTGTTTAATCTTTGAAATGGACATTAGATTTAAAAAGAAAAACAACCCATCAATGACATTAGAGTAGATGCTTTTAATAGTGTAACACTATTACCATGAATTTTTACTAAAATGATTAATTTTTATTTAAAGTTTTAATTATTTAAATTGCTTATGTAATTCAACAGTCATGAATTTATTGTAGTATATTTGTCACTAAGAAACCCTGATAGTGCTCTTACTCTGACTCATTCTCAATCTTTGCATCAGCCTTGTTATAATACACATGCTGAATACAGCCACAGTTTATAGATGAGAAACCTAAGGCTCAGTGAGGTTGGCAACCTTGCCCCAATGCTGTGCTCAGGTGCCACTTTCTCTATAATGTACTAAAAGCTGAGGGAAATTTTAGTAGACGGAAATAGGGAGGAAAGACCATTTTAGGTAAAATGGAAATAGCATGAACAAGGGGAAATGTGTACTGAAGCTGAAAGTTCACCAACATATGACTGGTATGTTTTGGCTAAAATTTAGAGTAACTGTAGAGGATATGTGAGAGATTAGGTTGAAAAAGTAGTTTGAAGGTAGCTAACGGGAGGGACTCAGATGCTTGGGAAAGAAAGTAGTGCACACGTGAGTAGGATTTGGGGAGTTATGAACATTAGGGGGGTAGAATTACAGGGTATGGCGTAAGTATGCTAAATGAATGGGAGAAAGGCCAAACCGGAGGCACACAGGCCAGGTGGGCGGGCTGGTGTGATAGTGCAGTTGTGAAAATCTGAACAGCTGTCACTGACTACAGAAAGGAAGAGACTCCATAAAGGAAGGATGTGACCACTAACAGCTATAGAAAGTAAGGGAGTAATAGTAGAAGGTGGGCCTGACAACCAGCATTCTGGTGGTCAAAAATAGGAAAGACAGAAATAAGGTGATTTTTTTGAGAAGCCTAAGTGATCAGTCTGACTTTTACAATGGTAAATTTGATGCACTTGTGGACTATCTAATGGAAGTAACCATCTGGCAGTTAGAAATGTGATTTAAGCTTGAAAGTGGAAATATATAAAGAGCATCAGGCTAACACTCTTGATTTTATACATTGAGTGCATCAAGATAGATGGAATTGAAGCCCTGAATGTGGATGAAATCTAAAGAGAAAGGGAGAGGGTTGACTAGGCTACTGAGAAGCCCCTAAATTTGAGGAGCAGGGGTCAAAGAGTAGAATCCAATGGAAAGAGAGACAGAATATTAGAAATGTAGAAGATCTGGCATGACACTATGTCTGAGATTGCAAAAGGTCACAGATAAGGTGGTCAAGAAAGATTCTAATGAAGGTCTAAGTTACCATCGAAAAGGAAGCCATTGAAACTTGTTATTAGGAAGTCATAAGTTACTTTTTCTAAGACAGCAATTTAAAGAGTGTATGGGTTACTAGTAAGGTATTAAAGTAGGTGGATAGTAGGTAAAATGAAGCAATAAGAGCAGGTGAGAAATTGGATATAAAAAAAATTGAAAGCTCAAAGCTGTAGAGAAATTGGAGAAAAATATTCCCACCTGGTCACTCATAAATGCTTGGCATTTAGGCTCTGTCCCAGATTCTCTTCCTAGCTCTATCTTTTGTTACTAGCCCCAAGCCCTATAAATATTTATGCTATAGCATAATGTTTTAACACTCACCCTGTGTTTCCTGCCTCCCTGTCTTGATTTAAACACACTGCTTAGGTGCCTCTTCACTTTATCTCCACATGGGTGGTTAATTCCTATTCATCTTTCAGGGCTTAGGTCAAATTTCTCCTCTGTGAAACCATCCCTTATTTAGCCTACTGTAATCTTTTCGTCTATGAATTGCAAAATGCTTCAGTCATTTCTTTGTCATGGCAGGTCTCCACTTTTTATTATGTACTGTTATTATTTATTTATGTACAAGATTTATGTCCCTCCTTGGAATTTAGGCTCCTTGGAGATTTTCTCAAGGTATTAGTGGACTATAATGTAAAGAATACAGACAATCCCATTTTTAGTTTGGATCTCTATCAGCTACTGATAGATTGTGTGACATCAGGCTAAGTATTTAATCTCCACAAGCCTCAGATTTCTTATCTGTAAAATGCCTATACCACATGTTATTGAGAAGATTAAGTGGTAAGGGAGGTGACTGATTTAAAGAATCTAGCTAAGTTAGGTTCCTTTCCCTCCTTATTCACCTTGATTTCTGTGCCATCACTCAGAATGGTACCATATAGATATTAGATGCTCCAGAAGTTATTGAATAAATTAGTAATTTCTTTGCTGTTATTAAATATATAAAGACTACTATAATTTCTAGGCTGTTGATATTTTATTGGGCTGATTTCTTTAAAGAAATGCTTTTTTCCATTGGACCAGATAAAAAAATATTACAATGCAGAATTATCTGGTGGATAATGGTGATATCATATAAACCATATTAAAATCCAAATGAATTTAAACTAGAAACATACTTATTAGGGAAAAAAATGAATTAGCTCAGAGTTAATAGTTTACAGAAGGCTTTTCTTTCTTTTTTTTTGAGAGTGGGAGTGAATGGGGGTGGGAGGGAGAGCAGAGGAAGAGGGAGAGAGAGAGAATCTTCAAGCAGACTCCCCACTGAGTACAGAGCCCGATGTGGGGCTCGATCCCAGGACCCTGAGATCATGACCTGAGCCAAAATCAAGAATCGGATGCTTAACCGAGCCACCCAGGCACCCCAGAAGTCATTTCTTTTATCATACAAACAGAAGCTAGGCTCTGAGGGCAAAAAGATGCTGATTGGACTCTAAAGCAAGCCGCTAATTTGGCTATATAAGGTGACATGTACTCCAGGCTTACAATTTTTATTCTCATTTTAACACATTTAAATATATTCTAGTGCCAGTAGATAAGATTATATTCCAGAGAATATAAGACTGGGAACCCTAAAATTAGACTGTGACCTAAGGACTAGTTTAAAATTTTTCACTTCATTCCAGGAGTTATGGATTCCACAAGTAGCAACAAATAGCATTGTTTCAGTAGTCTGGAAGATTTTGACAATGTTGTAAATTCTGAATCATTTGAAAAATCCAGTATAATGAAGCAGTTTTTAATAATCTTATAGACCTTCCCTTCTCTGTCTCACTTTGTCTTTTTTGAGTTTGTATTCATCCTTATTTAGTTTGTCTGTTATTATGGCTATTTCAATAGTGCATCCAAGTCTTTGACTATTTAAGGATAGATCTTTAGAAGCTGGCATTATGCGTTTATTGCCCTTTATAAAAATTATGAACAGAGTTAATCTCCATATGTAATAGATGTAACATTTATTTATAGTAAATAACATAATAAAGAAATATGCCTACATCACAAACAATCCTTAACTGTAGTGCTATTTTAAACATGATCTAAATAATAATAGCTACCATCTGTTGAACATGTATTCGGTGCCCAATATTTTAAATATCTTACCCCCATTTTATAGTTGAAGAACCTGAGTCTCAGATAGGTCATTGTTCTTAGGTCGCTCAGATAATAAGTGATAGAGTTAGCCTTTAAATCAGGACTTTCTGAATTCGAAGTTAATCCTTTTGATTATTATGCTTTACTGCCTCTACAACAGTATATACTGTCATTGCCTCTCATATTTTGCATACTTCAAATTACTCTCATAATTAGTTTGTTCAGCCATCATGCAGTATTTCCTATTCAACTTTCAAAATAGTCCTTTCCTCAAAGACCTTAGTATTCAGAAAACATCTAAATTTCTGAATTACTTACCAAATTAAAATTTTTTAAAAATAGTATAATAAAAAGATAATGGTATTTAGCGGATAGAGCAAAGATGTGGTTGCTATTCCCTGTGCTCAAATAACTTCAAGAAAAATAATTACATTTATCTGAGGAATACATAATGAGAGCCTGAACTAGGCATTGATGTTGAGAGTCAAGAGGAGTAGCTATATATAAGAGAGATTGGAAAATGACATATTTCGACAGTGATTCAGTGAAAGGGTGGGGGAACAGTCCCAGAGGAAGTTTAAAGTCTGGTCATTAGGAGGAAAATGGTTCCACAATCACATAGAGACTTCCAGAAAAGGAACAGATTTGGGCAGGGAAGAGATGACTTCAAGTTTGAACATAGTTTGTAATTATGCAGCATCTAGCCTCCGCTATCCATCTAGATCTGGGACCTCGAAATGTGTCTAGTTTAATGTACTAATGTACTGAGATGTCCTGTACCAGATTTAGAACTTTTAATACGAAAAAGAATGTAAAATATTGTATTAATATTTTTATATTGGTTGCATGTTGAAATAGTGATATTTTGGACATACTAAATTACTGAGTTAAAATAAGTTCTTAAGATTAATTTAACCTGTTTCCTTTTATCTTTTTTTAATGTGGTTCCTAAGAAACTTAAAATTGCATATATGTCTTACCTTATAATTCTATTGCACAGCACTAATGTACATGGAGATTTGTAATGGATAGTTAGAAATGCAGGACCAAAAAATCAGGACAAAACATCCAGATTTAGAAATAACATATATAAAAGTGATATTTGATGTTATGAGATTAGATAAAAATGCCAGTGTACAGGATATGGAAATGAGAAAAATATTATAGGCTGAGAACAGAACAAGTAATTAAGACAATAAGAATTGGAGAATCAAGACTCTAAAGTGATACATAGTCTGATTAGAATAGAATTTCAAGAAGGAAGGAGTGGGTAATATCATTGAATGATAGAGAAGCCAAAGAGGAAAAGGCAGCCTAAGAAAAGACCATTGAATTTGGTTGATACGGAAGCAGTTTCAGTAGAGTATAAGAAGGATAGATTGCAAGAGATTAAGAAGTTCAAGGTTGAGAAAGTAGACTCTATACATAAACTGTTCTTTCAGGGAAGGAGTCCACTGGTGAAGATAATCATCACTTGATTGGAGCAGAGTCCAGGGAAATTTGAGTATGTTTGTTGGCTGAATGAAAGGATCAGTGAAGTAGGAGTGCTTGGAGTTGTAAGGAAGAGAAGATAATTGCTCTGGGGCAGTCCTAATGTACTGGATCCCAAACCTGAATGCATATTGGAATCACCTGGGGAACCTGTTACAAGGGCAAATTCCCAGGCAACATCTCAACATCTAACAAAATAATATTCTCTGGAGGTTTGTCTCCTGGAGCATGTTGTGACAAATTCTTCTAGGTGATTATGATATATTCATGAGGACAAACAAGTCAAGAAAATTAAAGGTGCTGATGGGGATATTAGTGAAATAATTGACCGGATCATCTAGAATGGTTAGAGTGCCAGGTGGGTAAGAATAGGGCTGATGGATCATGAACTATAAAGGTGTTGGCTTTCATTATAACATAAGTGAGCACAGGTTCAATAGGAACGAAAGACTGAGAAAGTTAAAAAGGTAGTAGATTTTGATCAGAAAGGGAAGTTTCAGAATTCAGGATCTTGGAGGCAAAGCAGATAGAAAATAAAGCTATATGTGTTTGATAAAGGTAAAAAGAACTGAGTTGTGCACATTGTAAGACCTATCAGTTTGGTAACTGATACAGGACAGTGTTTTAAAAGGGAAAAAAAAAAAGTATAAGATTTGGGGATCAAGAAGAAGCACAAAGGTTGAATCATAGTATGGAACTATTTAGACTTAAGATTTCACAAAAGCTTGGCTTGGATTTCTTTTAGACCTTTTCCAGAATTGTTACCTACTCGGATTTACAATGTTCTTTGAGTATCTGTTATCCATTTTAGCTTTTATTGAAATAGAGTGGATGCCTGATATTCACAGATGTGAAATGCAAAGTTTTGACTGGTCAGAAGTGACCCTAATTGTTCACATCATGGGTACCAAGCACATGAATGTGAATCTGCCCTAAAACTGGCTTGTAGAAACTAGTCACGTAGCAACTTGTAGTGAAGTCAGTATTTACATCTCAGTTTACCTTTAATATATGATTGTATTAATCATCAGAATACCGCAGCCTGCTAGGTTTCACAGAAGAGGAAATTATTTGCCAAATTGTGGTATTATATGAGTTAAAAATTGAATTTTAAAAATTCAGCTTAAAGCATTTTAGCACTGCACCTAGTATGTAATTGCTTAATAAATGGTAGCTACTGGTGCCAGTTCAGGAATTCATCAAGTTTTAAAGCTACATCTTTTTGTGTATATATAGGTTTAGAGAATAGAATTTCTCTTAAAATTTTGTTTTGATTCAGGATCTCCATGATTTATTAAACTGGAACTAGAATGTTAAATTCACAGCCGAATTAGAAGGAGAACAATGGGTCATTGATCACTTATTAATTGTTTGATATATCTGAAAGGGAGTATATTTTATAGGTAATTCATGTTATATTGCTATTATGAAAAGTTGCAGCTCTTAAAATATCCCTTAGCTATGTTTCCATACCACAATAGACATGTAAGAAACAAAAGGTATTACATTATTTATTTTGTTTTTCTTAGAGATTTAGTGTACCTGAAACCCAATAATCCTGTTTTTGCTAAGCAGTTTTCTCTTTCAGTGTGTTATATACTTACATACTGTTTTTGCTTTACAGTGACGAGCTCAGAAAAGAAGCAAGACAGTTAAAGCGGGAACTCTTAGCAGCAAAACAAAAAAAAGCAGAAAATGCAGCAAAACAAGCAGAAAAGAAAAATGAAGGTAAGGATATTTATCAGGTTTTTATTTTCACTTGGTACATTTCCTTCTTCCATCCATCTCCTCTTCCTTCCTTTTCTCCTCTTTCCCTCCTCCTTCCTTCCTGAGTTTTGCTTTTTTTTTTTTTTTTAATACTTTCTTTGGATAGTTAGCCAATAAAATAAATTTCTAGTTAGGATTTTGTCTAAGAAGTAAATTCAGGCAAACATGATCATAACTATTATTCTAAAAAGCTTAATGAAAACTAACAGACTTCACATCAGACAAAACTTAAATACCGTAACAGCTATCTAGGAGTGCACAAGAATGGAATGTTCATTTTTTATATTGTATACCCTTTAAAACATTAAGAAAAGCATTTAGGCCCTATGTTTGGCACTTGTAAACATTTGTGCATTGGTTTGAATAGTATGAAATATAAAGTCTTGTCTTTGTTTTTTTGTTTATGTCGAGACACTGAAAATCTAAAATACTAATAAAGCTGATCAAAATCCAACCAAAATAATACCCTGCTATTTATACAGGTTAAATGTGTTCTTCATTTTACTATGATTTTTATGAAGCTAAAAGGGCTTTTAAAAAGCTATTTCACTGATGATCTTTAGTTTAAAACTGTTACATCTATAAAACACGTAATGTCCAATTTCCAAATTAACAGATTGGAACCCTTTGTTTTCTTTTCACAATGATAAATTACACTGTGGATCCAGTGAACATGATCAGAAATTTTATTGTTGGCTTTAATAATATGTACTAAATTTGGCTTAACAAGTCTGCTTTATGCATATGTCTTCTATATTCTCCTGCTTTTTGGACACCAAGAAGTACTCTTATCTACCAGATTCTATAACAGTTACTGGAGATATATCAAAGAATAAGATGCCACATCTAGCCTTAAAGATTACATATTCTAATACAGAACACTGGTACAGCTTTTGGCCATAGGCATTAGTATTGACTTTTAAGTAGCAAAAGTAATACCACATTAACTATCTAAAGGACATAGTTCTTAGATTATTTGCATCATATCCACAACTGACTACTATAGTAAATAAAGGCAGGTACTTCAGGAAGAATTCAAAGTCACTGAAATATATTTGAATGAAACTATTAAAAAATTAACTCACTATAATGACACAAATTACAAGCTGAATTTGAAAGAAAGGATAAACTTATGTATGACTAGGTCATGTAGGTAAAGTATAACCCAGAAGAGAAACAAGCTATATTGGCAATACTGATATTTGAAAGAAGTATAGTGAGGGTTATTTTATTTTTAAGTTTAGACATAATTTTCTCAGAGTATTGTTCCTTATAATTAAAAGCATTTTAAATATATGAAAGTAATTCCTTTCAACTAAGAAAAGCTTTTCCTTGAACTTTCAATTCATTTTTGAGCTAATAATTATTAGTATGCCCATGTCTCAAGAACCATGCAGGGCCAGAGGTATGAAGTTGGCAAGAGATGGATGGTTCTTGCCTTTGTAGTTTATGATCTAGGAGTGAGAGAATTGGAAATACATAATTACTGTAATAGTGCTCTACAGTTAAGGCTTATATTAGATATAAGAAGTGCTGTTTTAACTTATTAATCTGCCTTTGAAATATTAAATGTAATTAAAGAAAGGTTTGAATCTTAGAATGATTTCTTAACATGAAAGAGAAAGAGAAGATTCTTCTAGAGCTTATTTCAGTCTATTTATGAGAAAATTAGCCACGTTAAAACCTTTTTTATACCATAATTAGAGAATTATATTAGTAATTACTTTTCTGAATTTAATGTTGCTTATATCTTCTAGAAATACCTAGATTTTCCTTAAATCTGAATGTCAGTTAAAATTAGCTTCCACAAAAAGTGGGGCATTTTATTAATTTATTTTTGATTGTTTTATTTTTAAATAATTTTAGCCCTGCAAAAAAGTTACAGAATTCCCATATACTTTTAATGTTAAGGTCTTACATAACCACAGTACAATGATTAAAACCAAGCAATTAATGTTGATACATTACTCTTGACTAACTACAGACCTTATTAGAATTTCACCAGTTTTCCCACTAACGACCTTTTTCTGTTCTGTTTGTCCATCCAGAATTCCATATTGCATTTAGTCATCATGTCTCTTAGTCTTCTCTGATCTGTGACAGTTCTTCATTCTTTTCTTGTCTTTCATGTTCTTGACACTTTGAAGAGTCCTGGTTAGATATTTTGTGGAATGTCTTATTTGAGTTTGTCTGATGTTTTCTCATGATTAGATTAAGGTTATGCATTTTTTTTGGCAAGATTGCCACAGAAATGATATGTCCTTCCCAGTGCATTATAAAGTTACCTATTGTCTTTTTAGTCCTGATACTACCTGGATCACTAGTTTAAAGTAGTGTCTGTTGAGCTACTACATTCTAAAGTTACTTTTTCCCTTTGAGATTTTAAGTAGATGGGGAAAAAATACTTTGAGACCCTCTATCCTGTTTCTTTTCAAGCTTCCCCCCACTAATTTTAGTATCCATTGGTGGATCTTGCCTATAGGCAGCAGTTATTTACTGTGGTGTTCTAATGGTGACTTTATTTCCCTGATTCCTACTATTTTTATTACTTGGAATTCTTCTATAAGAAAGATATCTCTCTCTCTCTTTATGTATTTATTTACTTATTTACATCAATTTGGGCTTGTGAATATTTATTTTGTTCTATGTGTTATAATCCCAAACTATCATTATTTATTTTGTTGCTCATATAGTACCAGAATTGGTCATTAGTAGTTCCTTCAGGTTGGCTCCTGTGTCTTTGCAACTTGCTCCCAACTTTGAGCACATTTTTACTTTCAAGCACAAGATGCTCCAGGTTGGTCTTGCGTTTTCCCCTCTCCAGGCCTGAAATTAATCACTTCTCCAAGAAATGCTCATTTTCCATTGTATTTGGCAATAAGAAACCAAGATCTAGGCACTAAGTCAGTCTTTTTATTTTGATTCTCATAATTTTACAGTGCTATTAGAAGCAATATTGTTTTATCACCATCTTATTAGACTACTGAACAAAATTTGCTGTGATGCATTATGAATTACCTTTTTCTTGGAATTGTATTTCCTCTAAACTTACTTTACCTTTTTAAATTGACTAGTATGGCTGATGCTAGAAAATTGTATATTATGAAAGATTTGTGAATTTCAGTAAACACTACATTATGTTTGAAATTCACATGTTTCTGTGGAGTTTTTCAGTCTAGTTTTCCTTCTTGCCCCATGATTAAAAATGACACCATGAGACATCTCACTGCACAGCATTTTGGAAACAAAGTAGAATTTTAAGCATCCCTGAATGTCAGAACTTAGCCTATCTTCCCAGCTGAAAGATATTCCATGGTTAGAACTGTATAAACTCTGGGAACAGATCCAAAGGTTCTCATAAGCATGTTCATAGTAAGATCATCACAGGGAAAGAAGTTGAAAGTATTATTTGACTTTGGCTCTTTAACTTCATACATCAGCTGAACCTATTCAGGAAAGATTTCCTGATTGGGCTATATGGCTGCATATCTGGCTTTTATAAAAACATTTTATTTTAATCCAAGACTAAATTATCTGAGTAGTGTCACAACTCTGGATGATTTGGTCTTTTGAATATTATATAGTATATCTAGAAATTAAATTTCTAGATATAGTATATTGCCAATATTGATCTAGATATAGTATATTGCCAATATTGCCAGTAAACTTAAAAGGAGATAATCGATGTTAAAAAAAGGCTTTTAGATATTTTGGTGTGTAAACTGTTGTGTAATATAGACCTATCTGCTAAATGAATTTCCATCTGGATGCATGTACCACATCTGCTAATATAGACAGACTAAAAATATACTAATTTTGGTATTTTTAATAGTAATTTTGATAGTAATACTAAGTGCTTGTTATATGTAACACTACAAGTTACAAGAATACTTCAGAGTATTATATCTTCTCAAAAAATAAACAGGAATGTATTAAGATTTTTAAGTCCAGTTACTAGCAGTGAAGTTATTTAAGCCTGTGTGACTCCATTTTCTTACTATAAATCCAGGTAGAAAATGCTTTGTGTACCCCTCAAGGTTCTTGTAAGAAGTAAATTAGATAGTGAGAAGACCTTAATAAATTTACAGTGCTATATAAAAATAATTTTAAATTTGTAAGGAGAAAAATATAGCTATTTCTGGTTCCATTTTGTCCTATCCAAATCCTACAAATGGAAATTTTGAATTTTAATACTGTGTTAGTTACAGTTAAAGCCTGTAATCAATATAGCTATATATAAACACAACATAAATCAAAATTTCAAAATAAATATTCCTTTCATGTGCTTTCACAATTATATTTCCATAATCATATTCTTTGTTAAAAGGGTTGTAAGCTTGTCTACGTGTTTAAGTAAAGCATCCAGTAGTATTATTTCCTGATTTTTTGAAGTTATCTGGCTAACACTTGCTGACTGTTGCCATTTCACTTTAGAATTTAATGTAACATCCTCAGATAAAAAGTACTTGGGAAGAAACCCATCAGAACAAAAAAGCTTTGTATTCTAATGCCTGTGCTTTAATCAACCCAGTTTTGGCCTTCTTGTGTGAATCGAGGCCTCCCACTTAGCATTTAGCCAAGTGTTCTAATAGATGTGATACTTTATTGGGGCTTCTATCATTTTACGAAATCTCCTTTGATCAGAGAGCAATATTCCTTTGGTCTTATAATCTTTACCCAGTTTCTTGGGCCAGCTCCTTAGCCAGATTTATATGGACAACGGGAATTTATATTCTAACTCTAGCTGTACTTCTAAATCTCTGTTATCACCTTGGGCAAGTTACTTTAAAATCAGGACCCATCTGTTTCTCTCTATATAAATATAAGATAAATAAAATGTGCTATTCCTATTTTTATAATGTTGTACTGTTAAGTATTTCCTTTTTATTAACTCCTTAAATTCTGTTATGACAAGAAACGAAATACTTGTGTTGCTTTTACATCAGTAAATACTTTGGGCCTCATACAGCTGAACAGTCCTAATTCTGCTGCTATTTGATATTACCTCATTGTGGTAACAGGGCCATGGGTTATAGGCACACATCCAAACCCATCAAACCATACATGTCCAGACACGTGCAGCTCTTTCATATACCAGCCATACCTCAACAGAGCTGCCCCCCTCAAGAACATTAACCCATAGCCCCAAAGCCCCCTGACATCTCTGCCCTAGGAAAAAAGCATATACTTACAGTTGAGCCAACCTTTTAATCTTTTGAAAACCAATGTAAAACAGAGCTTCCTCTATGTAGTAAAAATGTATATAGGACCATCCGTTTTCTCTTCAGTCTTCCCAGGAAAGCTCACAGTCTGCTGTTCCTTGTATCACAAGGATAGTTTCAGGTAACAGATATGATTATACCTCTAGATAAGAAAAGCATTCCATAAATATAACCTCATAATTTTGGCCATTGGTTTGCCATCTAAATACGTTTAAAGGCTTCAGGTAACATATTTAAAAAGGCTTCACTAAATGAAAAAAAACAGAACATCGAGGAATAAAGCCATTATTTTAGTCCACAATTAGAATTTTTTATGATAGTGTGAAAATTGACTTTAAAATTCAAAACCGTTAGGTCGTATTCTCAGTTGAATACAGAGTCTGCAGTAGGTTCTCACACCCCAGTTTTAGGTAAAGAAGGAATGTAATATTATACTTTAGATACCAGCAATGTCAGGAGAAATGTATTGCAGAACAATCCTCTTTATAGCCGGGGAGTCTCTTTAGTCCCAGGGTAAATCATCCAGCCCTGTGCATAGGGTTTTCATACCAAATTTGAATAAGATTGATAGTTAATCAGAGATAGAGTTGGCTTCCTATATTGGCTCTGTCAGATTCTTTAATAAACTATTTAATCCTTTTCATTAAATTATATCTCTAAGTCCTTTCTGGGTTTCTTTGAGTTTCATCATATCAAAACTAGTACCAAACTGAACATAGTCACATAGAGATACAGGTTTGGACATACTCTCTAATCAGTTTTAGAGAGATAAGGCATCAGATCCTCTTTTCACACAATACCTATTCTCTGACTAGTGCCAGAAATTAGAGGAGGAAGGGCAATCTGAGCTTGTAAATCAAGTAAGAATTTTAAAGCCTCTTCATGAACACATCCCTGGGGTGTTGTGTACCTCTCAAATTGCACCAGGCCATTTCAAGTTTCGTCAGACTCTCTTTTTAACACTGGATTAAGTCAGAGTAGGGCCCCTCAGGCTTGATAGGTTGTAAAAGTATATAGTTTTTGACTACTTTTCATCTATCTAACATATGATGTTAAACTAGCTTAATCTTGGTTTTTATAAGACACAGAAGCTCTTTTAGAATGTTAGCTCTGTGTTGTGCCTAATACCATGTAGAATTCATTCTTCTCACTAAGCAAACTGGTACTTTTTTCCAAAGCACTTAACTTCCTTCAGGTACTTGAGTCATCATTTTTTTCTTGCAGACTGTAAGTATCAAGCCTGTTTTTCCCATAGTCTACTCTTAATCTTTATGCCAACTTTTAATGTTATTTACATAGAAAAGTAAAAGTATATTTGCAGTTGACTCATAGAAAGCCTCTCAGGCCAGCCATCAGTAATACTCTATTTATTCTTATTTTGTGCATGGTACTAATAAATTGATTATCCAGTTCTAAGTTCAGAACAGATGAAAGAATAATAAAAGTGAGGGACAGTACCCTTTAAAAGAGGAAATGTTACGGTATATGAAGTATACCTCAAGAATTAGAAAATAAATAAGCAGAAGAAAAGCCAGGATAGGGGCTGGCCTATGGATCTTGCTTGCCCACTATTTTACCAGACTTAAACAAAATTAAAAATAAAAAAAGTGAGAGAGAAAGGCACAGCTAGGGACATTCATTCTGGCAGCAACAAGAGCCGATAGCCGACCACTTGACAGTAAGTAATAAAACACAATTACTAATAGGAGTGGAATATTATGGATTTGTTGTACTTCATTATATTTGGAGAGCATGTTAGTATTAAAGTTATTGATGATCATTCAATTAAAGTTTAGACGGTACTTATTATTGTTTAGTAAGGCAGAGATTGGGCAATGATTGTAACCTAACTGGTAAATAGAAATTTTTTTTAAATTATTTTACTCAATTAAAGATTCTCTTTTTTGAAATATTCAGTTATATGGAATACTTCATTTCTTAGAAGTCCTAGAAAAATAAAGACTCCCTCTGTAGCCAGGATAATCAGTCTCTAAAGTAAAATTTTATTAAATACATGTCACTACCTTCATGTGCCAGAAAGCATGCTATATTTTTAACAATGTCTTTCAATAATAAAATTTTTTAAATAGTAAAGACTTTTAAAGGCAGATAGCAAATGTAAAGATGTGCATATCCTCACATTTAGACCAAGAATTTCATCTTTTGGTAAAGTGACTAAGAGATGATCATCTCTAATTTGAGAGTCCATGAAGTACTTTGTTCTTTTTTGGACAGTCCATCTCAGACTTTCTCACTAGCCATCATGAGCAAATCCTGTTGAGCTTTACTTTGAGAATCATACATTATGGGCATATTTAATTTTATGTGCAATGAAAAATAAACTTTAACCAGTCCTCCTCATCTGTTGTTTGTTTGTTTGTTTGTTTTTTATGTGCCAGTGTGTTAAGGGTATCTCTTTGCAGCCCTTTATTGTTTTTAAATAGTTTTATTTAAAATAAGCATTATTTCTGCCTGGTGATGGATGTAATTCCAATATAGGAAATTTGACAAGAGCCTTTAGCTATATTTTTAGTAACTGCACTTTTTCTTCCTCTTACTAATGTTGCTGCTATTCCTAACCCAGTAAAAATAGGTTTGTTAATTGATACAGGTAAGTAATAATCTTTGGTCTTAACTGTCTCTTAAAAAAAAAAAAGCTGTATTATTTCTTCCAATTATAAGAGTAATGTACATCCTTTGCAAAAATATGAGAACTGTAGAAAAGCAGAAAGGATAAAAAGAAAGATCGCCCCATAATACTTCTGCCAAAAACAACCATGGTTAACTATGATATTTGTTCTTCTCGACTTTTTTTATCTTCATGCCAGAAACACACGTGTATTGTTTTCCATAATGCTATTTTATCATAATCTTGTTTATAATATGCTTTTTAAAAAACTTTGCAAGTGAAATTGAGATAACTCTTAAATGGACACCCTGATTTAGGGGTATTTTTCCTCTTAATTTTCTCATATCAGAGGGATATAGAGGAGGATGGATGTAAAGATTGTATAAATGTAGTTGAAATGTAAAAAGTTCCCACCATTTTCAGCTCCAGGGTTTAGAAGATGTGAGGGCACTGACACCCAAGGACTCCATTTCCATTGCTGATGGGCATTATTTATACCTCCCATGAGTTAATACTAAAAAACAAAAAAATACTGATTGACATTGGCTGGGGTAACCTGCCACTTTTTCAATTCTCAAGTGGCCAGTGATAAATCTGCAGGGAAACATTCTAATCAATATTGGGAGCATGAACTGAAAGAATTACAAATTTGTCCTCTTTAGAAAGTAAGAGATGAGAGGTGTGTGGGTGTATGCACATGTTGTTTTTTATTTTGTTTTGTTTTGATATTTAGATTGTCTCAAGGGAAGAACTAATATCGTCATTAAAATTTTGATTATAACCAGTATTCTTATTTGGGAGTGGAGTTGTTAACTATTCCAGACTGCTGTCAAGATCTTACTTTAAGTGAGATGTTTTTCTTTTATGTGACATTTTATGAGGTTTTGCCAAAAATGACATCAAACATATAATTCATTTGAGTGCTGAGTTTCTTCCACATCTTGCAGCACTTAATCAAATTTGAAAAAAATAATCTTTTCACAACTTCAGAGTGTAAGCCTGTGAATATGTTGCACTAAAACTTACTTTGGACAGTTTAATCTGTGTGGTATTAGATTGATTTTTTTTTAACAATTAATGCAATATGCTGACAGTTTTTAGTGGTTATGTTTTCAAAATTCTGCATATAAACTCCCGGCAGATGGTATAGATGCAGCTTTTGAGTATTCATAATTTTTCATGCAAAAAACACATAATCCCGGGTGCCTGGGTGGCTCAGTTGGTTAAGCTACTGCCTTCGGCTCAGGTCATGATCCCGGGGTTCCGGGATTGAGTCCCACATCGGGCTCCCCGCTCAGCAAGGAGTCTGCCTCTCCCTCTGACTCTCTTCCTTTTTGTGCTCTCTGTCTCTCTCTCTCTCTCACTCTCTCTCAAATAAATAAAAATCTTAAAAAAAAAAAAAACACATAATCCCTAAATTATATTAATAGCTACAATAAAGAATTTGAAATGCTAGAAAGGACAAAGAGAATAAAGAAGTTCTCAGAATGTCAAAAGATATCAAAATATTAAGAATCCAGAGGAGCCTGGGTGGCTCAGTTAGTTAAGCGACTGCCTTCTGCTCAGGTCATGATCCTGGAGTCCTGGGATCAAGTGCCACATCGGACTCCCCGCTTGGCACGGAGTCTGCTTCTCCCCATCTCATGATCTCTCTCTCTCTCATTCTCTCTCTCTCAAATAAATAAATAAAATCTTTTAAAAATATATTAAGAATCTTGAAGACTCTATTTTGAAGTATAAAAGTAGTTTATATTGATTTAATGGCCATCAAGTATGTTTATTTAAACCATTATGCTGCAGTATGTTTAAAATGTGAAAGTAGACTAGCCTTAAAGAATGTTTTGAGCATCAGAAACTCTGATCTTGACTGTGCTCTATTCACACTGAATGCTTCTCAGAGTTTTGGTCCTGAAAGGAGCATCCAGCCGTACCCCTTCATCATATACATAGGAAGCCAAAGCCAAACCAGTTAAGGGGCTCACCCAAAATCACACAGCAAACTCAAGCCCTCTGGCTTCCACAGCTCTGTTCTTCAACTTGATCCAACCTTGAGGAGATACAGTCTGTAAAGTTTCCGTTGGTATTTATTAAAATCTACTTTGGTTTTGGTGAGAATAATTTAGTTTCTAAAACCCTTTCTACAAACCTAGAGTCTTTTAAGGAGCACATTATTGTCATACTTGTTGTGTCTTTTCAAAGACTAAACATGTAATTTTGCAATGACTGGCAAAAAATGTAAATGTTACAGAAAATGTTAATTTCTGGCAATATGGCAGACTAAGAGTCCAAACTGATCCTCCCATTGAAAACAACCAAAAATGTTGAATGTAATATAAAAACATTTTCTCATATTATCCTAGGAACTTGCAAAACAAACAAACAAACAAACAAAAACCGACCAAACAAAATAAGAAATAACCAAACGAGGGAATAAGTAAAGATGTGAATTAAGAGAATAAGTGGAACACTAGGTCTGGCTTTAACTTTAACCCTAATGACATTTGCTAAACTGACTGAACTAAAGAATTGTTTTTCGAAGTCTTACAAAGACATAGTATAAAACCTAAGGTTTTCTCAAGGTAGGGGTGTCTAATAGAAGACTATCCCATCTAGTTAGTTGGGAACCCAAACATCCTTATCCTTAGTGGCAAGGAGAATTAGAAACAAGCAGAATAACCTAACCCCATCAAAGAACTACAAGGGAAATGGCCTGTCTTGAATCACGGTACTATTTTGGGGCAAGAGAATTTCCTAGGGACTCTAGCCACAAGAAAGTCTTCTCATCACTTTAGAGCCCCAATTCATCCTGCCTGGATGGCCTCAAAATCCCCCAGCCAAGAATTTAGTTGGAAACAGTCCTGGATCCTTAGTGCCCCCAAGAAGTCTGATACAAGCAAACACACACACACACACACACACACACACAGAATACAGGTACCTGACAAAAAGCTAATAGAAAGAACAGATAACAGAATCAGACTCATGGGGCGGCGCCTGGGTGGCTCAGTTGGTTAAGCGACTGCCTTCGGCTCAGGTCATGATCCTGGAGTCCCAGGATCGAGTCCCGCATCGGGCTCCCTGCTCGGCAGGGAGTCTGCTTCTCCCTCTGACCCTCCTCCCTCTCATGCTCTCTGTCTCTCATTCTCTCTGTCTCAAATAAATAAATAAAATCTTTAAAAAAAAAAAAAGAATCAGACTCACAAATTCTTAAGTTTTTAGCTGTATGTTAAATAAGTATATGTAATACATTTCAAGAAAAGAAATGTTTAAAGATATGTGGAACAAGAAGATTTTAAAACTAACTTAGGAAATCTCCTAGAAGTGAAAAGTATATAATAGTTGACATTAAAAACTCAATAGGTTTTATAGCAAATTAGACATAGCTAAAAAGAGCATTGGTAAACAGAAAGATAGAATTGAAAAAATTATATGGATTTCAGCCCAAAAAGAGATAGGAGACCTGGAAGAATAGAAAAAAAAAAGAATCTAATCTAATCAAATTCTAGGAGAAGATCAAAGGACAAACAAAGGCAATATCTGAAGAGCTGATAGCTGAAAACTTTCTGTAACTAATGAAAGAGATCAATTCACAGAGTAAAGAAGAATGAAAAAACCTAAAAGGATAAATAAGAATAAATCCAGATGTACACACACCATAATAATATTCAGAGATTCAGAGTCTTCAACACAAAGATACCTTTAAAGCAGCCAGAGAGGGGCGCCTGGGTGGCTCAGTTGTTAAGCGTCTGCCCTGGCTCAGGTCATGAACCTAGGGTCCTGGGATCGAGCCCCGCATCGGGCTCCCTGCTCAGCGGGAAGCCTGCTTCTCCCTCTCCCACTCCCCCTGCTTGTGTTCCCTCTCTCGCTGTGTCTCTCTCTGTCAGATAAATAAATAAAATCTTTAAAAAAAAAAAAAAGCAGCCAGAGAAAAAAGACATTGCCTTAAAAAAGCAAAAGCTGGGGCAGTTGGGTGGCAAGCATCTGACTCTTGATTTCAGCTCAGGTCATGATCTCAGGGTTGTGAGACTGAGCCCTGCATTGGGCTCTGTGCTCAGCAGGGAGTCTGCTGGAGATTCTCTCTCTCTCTCTCTCTCTCTCTCTGCCCCTCCCCCATTCGTGTTGGGGGGCCTCCCCCTAAAAAAATATAAAGAATAAAAAATAAAATAAAAAAGCAAGTGCTGATTTCTCAACAGCAACAAACATGGACATAGGACAGAATATTATCTTTGAGTGTAGTGAAGGAAGGTTTTCTTCAGGCCAAGAAAAACAGACTCTGCTACCTACATACCTTCACTAAAGGAAATTCTAAAGGACATATTTCAGGCAAAAGATAGGTGAGCTCAGATGGAAGATCTTACTGCAAAGAGAAAGGAATGTGGAAAATAGTAAATATATGAGTATATCTAAAGAAATGCTAAATGAGTAAAATAATAATGTCTCGTGCTTAAAATAAAGATAAAATTAACAAAAATTGCATATAAGTTTGAGAAGCAGGTAAAAGGAAAAGTGTTCTTGTATGAATCCTTGTTCTGGAAGAAGCTAGAGATACAAATTAACTTGAGACTGCGACATGTTAAATATCCACATTAATATTTTTAGGAAGACTACTAAGAGGACAGGAAAAGGTCATAACTTTCAATCTCGTAGAGAAAAAAATGGAATTAGAGGGGAAAATTCAATCTGAAAGGAGATAGAAAAAAAGAAAAAGACATGTAGACTGAACAGAATATTAAAAACAACAGTGCAAAATAAGATAGGAGTAATAAAATACAGATCTATCAGTAATTATATTGAAATAATTCAAAAAGTCAAACTCTTCACCTAGAAGACCAAGACTATCAAACTGGGCTGAAAAACAAATTCAATCATATGCTACTTACAGGAAAAACATCTTAAATATATCGGACAATTGCATCTTTAAGGCAAAATGTATTATTATGGATAAGAGGGCCTCTACATAATAACAACATCTTCACTTTGCCAGGAAGATTTAATAGTCCTAAGCGTGAATGGACCTAGTAACAGACTCAGAATGTATGAAGCAAAACTGATAGACTTATAAGGAGAAGTAAACAAGTCCTTCTTATTAGGAGATTCTAATACACTTTTCTTAGTAATTGAGTAAATAAGCTTATAAAAAATTAATAAGAACAGACAATTTGAACTGCACAATTAATATGCTTGATATCATGCACATAAACAGAGCATGGCCCTCAACAGCTTCAAGCACTCTTGACACTTTTATGGAAAGTGGCCACATAGTGGGCCATAAAGAAAGCTTTAGAAAAATTTCAGAGGATTGTTTTCAGACCATCTACCTGCTCTGACAAAATGCAGTTGTTAACAATTAACAATTGATTTTTAAGTTAACTGATTTCCAGATATTTTGATGTGGCTATAGCAACACTTAGAAGGAAAATTATAACTAAAACTTGTATTTCAGGAAATTACTGGAAGCTTTTCCCATGTAAAGAAGCTCAAAAAAATGCAGGCAAAATTAACCCAACAAAGTAGAAAGAAGGAAATAATAAAGAGCAGAAATCAGTAAAACAGAAAACACTTGTTAGATCGGGGTTACAATAATTATAATTATAATTTTTTAATAATATATAAGTAATATAACTTTTTAGTCCTTACACATAGTAGATAACCAGAAAATTGATTTGTTTTTGTTGTATTAGATATTTGTCACTTGTTCTTTCCCAGATGTCCTTCCAATCCAGAGAAGGTAACTACTTGTTATGTTCAAGAAGTGCCACATATGGAAGTTTCTATCAATACAGCTAGTTTTATTAGTCACAAAAGAAGTTGCTATTAAAAAGAGAGTAGTAGAGAAAAGCAGACAGACACTCAAAAAATACAGTGTTTAAATAATACTGGGGATTATTTCTCTTCTGTAAAATGGCCCAAGTATGAGCCCTTCATGGCTAGCAGCTCGTTCAAAGATCCAAGTTTTTCTTTCTTTCTTTCTTTCTTTTTTTTTAAAGATTTTATTTATTTATTTGAGAGAGAGTGAGCAAGGAGAGAGCACATGAGCATGGGCAGAGGGAGAGGGAGAAGCAGCCTCCCCTGCTGAGCAGAGAGCCCAGCTCGAGGCTCAATCCCAGGACCCTGAGATCAGGGCCTGAGCCGAAGGCAGATGCTTAACCAACTGAGCCATCCAGGCGTCCCACCAAGTTTCTTTCATTTTGTTTTTCTGCCATCTCCTAGGATGTTTTCATAGTCCACATGATTGAACCTGGCCCTTTGCTGAACCTTTATATCTGTGTTTCAACAGGAAGGAAGGGGAAAGAATAAGTACCAGACAGGTGGCTTCATTTTGAAGATGAAGATGACCCAAAAGTTGCATGCAGCAGTTTCAGTCATATCATAGTATCTTGAATCATATGCCCATACCTAGCTGTAAGAAAGGCTAAACTACATTTGGGTGGCCAAGTGCCTAGCTAAAACTTAGTGTTGGGGGTTGGAAGGGTGGGGTGTAGTTCTATCACTAAAATGTAAAAGGGGAGAATGAATTCAGGGAGAAAATTAGCAGATGCTGTTACATAATATAAACAAAGAAAGAAGCTAGGCCTAGGAAGAACCAAAAAAGCAGTAGTCCGTTTGGTCAGGAAAACTTGACCAAGTATCTGAGCCAGGTTTTAAGAGATGAGTAAGATTTCACTGCAAAATGAAGGGCAGTAAGTAGAGCAATAGTTGAAGAGTGCCCTGCAGGGCAGAAGTCATAACTGATTCATCTCCGTGTGCCTGGTACTTGACATGATGACTGGCAAAATACAGGCATTCAACAAATAATTGCTAAAGGAATGAATGAAATTAACTTTTTTTTTTAAAGATTTTATTTATTTGCGAGAGAGAGAATGAGAGACAGAGAGCATGAGAGGGGGGAGGGTCAGAGGGAGAAGCAGACTCCCCGCCGAGCAGGGAGCCCGATGTGGGACTCGATCCTGGGACTCCAGGATCATGACCTGAGCCGAAGGCAGTCGCTTAACCAACTGAGCCACCCAGGCGCCCCTGAAATTAACTTTTGTTTAAATGGACAATTATATAATTTATAAGCTAAGGGAAAAAAAAGTAAGAATGAAGACAACTCAAGATTATCTACTTTTTTGAGCATGAATCCATGGTAAAATGAAGAGCACATATGAACAAATAATGAACAAAGTAATTTTAGATAATAAGGGCTATGAAAATAATATATAACAGGACAGTGTGATATAGGGACTGGATTAAATTGGTAGGTATCAGAAAGGACCCAGTCAAGAGACAGGCTCCACAAACAGTAATTTCAAAATAGAAAAAATATTTTTAACAGCTTTATTGAAGAATAAAGTGAACAATTTGATGTGTTTTGACATACGTATATGACTGTGAAACTTCACCACAATCAACACAGTGAACATATTCTTGAAGGCCCAACATACTCTCATGCCCCTGAGTAATCCCCTTTTCAATCCCCAGGCAACCAGTGAAGTTCTTTCTATCACTGTAAAAGTTTATATTTTCTAGAATTTTATTTAAATAGAATGGTATACTGTATGTACCCTTTTTTGTGTGGCTTCTTTCACTCAGCATAAGTATTCTGAGATTTATACATGTGGCTGTGTATATCAATAACATTCCTTTTATTATTATTATTCCATGATATAGATACTCCACAAGTTTTCACGTGGCCATATACTTTTCTCTTGGTTAAAGAACGTAGAACCGGAATGGCTAGGTTATATGATAGGTGTATGTTTAACTTTTTAAAAACTGCCAAACTGTTTTCTAAACAGGTCATCCCATTTTACATTCCCACAAGTAGTGTATGAGATATCCCAGTCCCCATTAACACTGGTATAGTCACTCTTTTTTTTTTTTTAAAGATTTTATTTACTCATTTGAGAGAGAGAAGGAGAGGGAGGAAGAAAGCACGAGTTGGGAAGGGAGAGGGTCAGAGGGAGAGGGAGAAGCAGACTCCCTGCTGAGCAGGGAGCTGGATGCGGGGCTCAATCCCAGGACTTTGGGATCATGACTTGAGCCGAAAGCAGACACTTAACTGAATGAGCCACCCAGGCACCCCTAGTCACTCTTTAAGTTTAGCCATTCTCATAGTTTGTAGTGTTATCCTGTGATTTAATTTGCATTTCTCTAATAGTAATGTTGAGCATCTTTTCATGTGCTTATTTGCCATCTGTATATATTTTTTGGCCAAGTATCTTCTCAAATCTTTTGCCCATTTTTATTATATTGTTATCTGCTATTGGATTTTGAGTTCTTTATATACACTGGATACAAGTCCTTTATCAGATATATGATTTTGCAAATATTTTGTCCCAAATAGTGGCTTCTTTTCATCCTCATACCAGTGTCTTTCAAAAAACAAAACTTTTCCATTTTGATGAGGTCTAGTTTTTTTCATTTTTGGATTGAATTTTTGATGTTGGATCTAAAAAATCTTTGCCTAGCCCTAGGTCACAAAGATCTTCCCCTATGTGTTCTTCTAAAGATTTTACAGTTTAAGATTTTACATTGATGTATATGATCCACTTTGAGTTACTTTTTGTATATAGTGCAAAGTATGGGTCAAAGTATGGTTTAGTCATGAGTGGCTGGAGACAGTGAAGCAGTGTTAGGAGTCTTCTGCTTTGGCCAGGTAATTTGAACTAGAACAACTAGAAAAGCTGGACAAATATTTAAAATCTTTTTTAAAAAAAATCTTTAACACATTGGAAAACTAATAAGAGAGTGATGAATTTCAGGGCCAAGAGCCAGTAAAGAATGGAGGTCCAGGTTTGGGGGGAACTCTTCCCTTAGGAAAATTTGCTAAATTCAGAGGGCATAGTGGTGAGGCTAAAAGGCAATGCATTGCTTTTGATAGCCCCTTAAGGCGATGGGACAGGGAATGGACTCCAGGGCCTAGAAAAGCAATATTTGTGAATGTTTTGGCTCTGGGTCTTTTCTCTACTGGTAAAGGTTAACTGGAAGTGGACAGGCCTCTGTAGGTATACAGCTTCAAATCGTCTCAGTTGGATTAAGGTGATCCTGGATTGCTAGTACTTTCATGTACTGGCAGAACCCAATATAAATCATCACTGAAGGAAAATAACATCATTCCAGGCACTGTATTTTTCTATAAACAAGTCAGCAAATGCAATATCTGACCTACAATAAAAAATAGGCAAGCATACAGAGAGACAAAATCAGTCGACCAAAACCAGCAGAAACAACCAATAGAAACAATTGTGAAGGGACTCCAGAAATTGAAATTATCAGAAACAGTCTTTAAAATACTTACTTTGTTCTAGAATTTCAAAGATAAAACAGAGCGAGTACCCCTCTTAAGAAGTTAGAAAAGAGAAAAGCAAATTAAACCCAAAGAAAGAAGAAAGAAATAATAAAAAATAAAAGAAATCAGTGCAGTAGAAAACATGCGTATAGCATAGGGATGACAAAGACAAACACATTCTTTTAAAAAACTAATCACATTGCTAAGCTCTTAATTAACTTGGATAAGGAAAAAAAGGTATAAATAACCAATAACAATTTTTTAAAAACATAATTACAGATCCCACAAGCACTAAAAAGCTTTCAAGACGATCTAAACAACTTTATGCTACTAAGAAATATTGTACCTTACTAAGACTAACCTAAGAACAAGTATGATTCTAAATGTTACTTCTAACTTAAAGAAATCAAATCCATAATTTAAGACTCATTCATTACACCAATCTCACAGAAACTTGACCAGATAATTAATAAGGAGAGAACACATTACTGTTCAGTTTATGAAGGCCGTACAACCTTGATAAGAAAACTTGGTAGAAACATTTCAAGAGAAGATAATTGTAGGCCAGCCTTCATAAATTCTAAGCCACATACTAGTATATCAAATAAGGCAATATTTTCAATGCAGAATGCATTCTTACAAATTTGGATATATTCCAGGAATGCAGTTTTGACTTAAGATTCAAAATCAACCAATATAACTTACCACATTAATAGAATCAAGGAAAAAATCATTTTATCATCTTGAGAGAAGGAGAAAGAGCATTTAATAAAATTCAACAGATGTTCATGATTTTAGCTAAAAATTCTAGCACATTAGAAATAGGACTGTACTATTAAAAAGGGTATCTAAAAAAACCAGTAGCAAATATGCAGAATGATATGATATATCTGGCATGAGATAAAGATGCACATTATGATCTCTTTATTAATAAAGATTTACGGGAGAACCTAGCTGGTATAATAAGGCAAGAATTAGAAGTGAAAAGTTTAGAAAAGAAGAAACAGTAAAGATGTGATTTTCCCCCAAACTTCAGTGCTGTTTCAATCAAAATCCAACAGGTTCTGTAGAACCTGATAAGCTGATTCAAAAATGTGTAGAGAAAGCCAAGTAGCTAAGAGAGTCATGAGGGAGATGAAGATGGTGACAACTGTGTGTCATCTGATATCTTACAAAGTTAAGTAGTTAAGACAGTGTGGGATTGGTACAATGACTGACAGAGATGGGAAATAGAATAGGAAGCCTGGCAAGTTGGACCTTCAAAGTAATGAGGAAAGGAGAGTCTTTTTAGTGATTGTGTTGGAACTATTGGATTATTAATGTGAGGACAGAAAACTGCTTGACACCTTACACCATACATAAAAATCAATTCCAGGTAGACCTGTAGATCTAAATGTGAAAAGCACAGAAGTAAAACTTCTAGAAAATAATTTAGGAGAATGTCATTATGACATTGGTTAGAGATATAAGGATTAGGACACAAAAAGAACTAATCATAAAGAAAATGTTTGCTGTATATTATTATGATAAAATTAAAACCTTTGTTCATTAAAGACACCCTGAAGTGAGTGAAAAGGTAAGCCATGGAATGGGAGAAGATAGCCAGAAGATCTCAAGAACTGTTATTAATCAATGAGAAAGATAAATAACTCAAAGAAAAACAGACAAAAGACTTCAGTAGCCACTTAACAAAATATCCAATGCCCAGTAATCCTAAGAAAACTTGCTCAACCTCATGTGTGTTCAGGAAAATGCACATTGAAGCCAATACTACACACAGTCTCCAGAAGAATGACAATATCCATTGTTACTGAGAATGAGGAACATTGGGACTCTTATCCTCCGGTGTTAAGAGTATAAACTGATACAAGCACTTAAGAAAACAATAGACATTTTTTGCCAAAATTAAAAATACGTGAACTGTGACCCACTGATTCTACTCCTTCTTTGGCAAAGAGCCATCAGAAATGTATGCAATGTACAAGAATGTTCATGGTGGTATTATCTCTAGCAGCCAAAAACAGACAAAACACAGCACAAATATCCACCAACAGGACAATGGTAAAAAAAAAAAAAAAGGTAATATATTCATAGAATAGAATACTATATACCAAGGAAAATTAGTGACCTATAGCTACACACAAAAGAAATATATGAATTCATTTATATAAAATGAAAAAAATAGGCAAAATTAAGTAGTAAAATTTAGTAACACATGCCGAAGTGTTACTATAAAGCGAAACTATAAAGAAAAGAAAGAATGTGATTGTCGCAAAGGGTAGTAGTATAATGGTTGTTTTTGTCCCAGAGGAAAGGTTAGACAGTAGCTGGGATGGGCAGCAGGGGTACTTCTACAGGGCCAGAGGGTATGATTGCCCGACTTGGCTGTTTACTTTGTGATACGACTCTGAGCTCTACATTTTAAATCTGTGCACTTTTCGCTATTGGCATTACTTTCACGATAAATGCAATATGAAACACACACACATACAAAGGCAAGAGATCCTAACAAAGAATTAAAAACTCCTGTCCCTGAAATACTTTTATCCTTTTGGTTTTCCAACTATGTGTTATTTCCACACTCTTCTCAACAGCCTTCTCCTGTCAGCCCCCTAACCATCATCACCTGACTCAGTTTAATGACAGCTACAACAATAATAGCAACTCCCATTTCATAAATACTTACCATGTGCCAGGCTCTATATTAGAAGATTTATTTATATTGTTTAACTTCAGGAGCACCTGGCTGGCTCAGTTGGTAGAGCATGCAACTCTTGATCTTAGGGTTGTGAGTTCAAGCCCCTCACTGGGCATAAACTTTACTAGAGAGAGAAAGAATTTAACTTCGCACAGTGACCTATATAGATAGACATTACTATCCCCATTTTACAGATAAAGAAACTGAGGCTCAGAGAGATTAATTTTGGCCATTTCACACAATTATGGAGCTAGAAGACTCTGAACACTTGGGTCTTTCCATTTTATGAACCTGCAAAAGAAAGTCTGTGCACCCTCTACTTTTTGCCTGCTTATCTGGAGGTTCTTAAAAGTTTTATTCTCATTTCTTCTCACTGATTGAGAAAGAGCACAGCTCAAGTAGCATTTTCTTATACCTCTGCCTGTCCCTTTTATTCAGTATCCAAATAACCCAACTCAGATATGCCCGCTAAAGATTTTCCCTTTCAACAATGAAATTATATTTTATAGAGTAACTTTACAAGATTTTCCATGTTAGCTTAACTCTTTTCAAAAAAAAATTTACTTAAAGAAGCCAAGATATAAAATCAGGAGAATGCTATAGTTCCTTTCGGTGGCAGATACCATTACAGGATTCCAATTTTCAAAAACCAGTGAGGTATCGTGGTTAGAAGTATAGCCTTTGAAGTCAGAAAAATCTAGGTGTGAGTCTTAGCTCTTCCACTGATACCTATCTGCTCTTGGATAAATTATATAACATAGATGTGTATTTCTTAAGGTTCTTGATCACAACCAACTAAAATTTAAGCCAAAGGATGGGATGTTGAGATCGCACACAAAATGAAACAGCTGAATGGCCAAACCTCAGGATGAGCGGGAAGACCAGAGACCTTGGATGCAAGAGCTCTTGGACTGTTTCCAGGATCTATCATTAGACAACTCACCCTGTCTTCTTTCTAGAGCGCCCAGCTCCTAGGAGACAGACAGTGACTGATTGATCATGTGTCACTCTGTCATCAGGGGCAGAATCTGTTAGAAGAAGGGGTCAAAAACACACTAGGCAAACAAAAACATATCTATAGCACTTGGCCTCTTCTAGCCTCAGTTTCCTCATTTGTGAAAGGGGTATATTCATTTGTTTACTGTAAGCTTTAAAGTGTACAGTATCTAAAATATATGGTACCTTTGGTATAGCAACAGTGGTAGTGGCAGTGGTGAGAGTAGCAAATTTGTACTGACGCAGAGCACTATGTTGAAAGGTGCTCTTCAGACCCAGGGCCTCAAGTGGTATTTTTAGAGAGTTAATAAGGATGTTCGCTCCTTATTACTGTGAGGTGACTAAAGAGATAGTCAAAGCCCCAGTGTAGCTCCGAGCTTATGTTCTCATTCCTCTGGAAAACTGGCTCTTTTCCCACATAAGCACATGACTTGGTGCTGAGAGATTGGTTTTGTAGTATTTTGTGATGTCCAGCTCTCCCTCTGAATTCCCTCTACTTCCACCCATATGCTCAAAGTGCTACTCATCTTCTCTAATCCCCATCATGTGTAATGTGACTAAAGGAGACAACACTGGGGTACTGCAGTAGCCTTTTGGCATTAACTGGCATATTTCCTTGTCCAAGTAGGGTATCTGGCAGCATCTTCTTTAAATACATTATTACATTGACTTTAAATGCTTCAGAAAACTGGATTCTGTTAGTTTTGTCATGGAAGGACAGAGGCTCTTTATCCGAAATGATGGTTAATTTTATGTATCAATTTTACTGGGCCACAGGGTACCCAGATACTTGGTCAAACATTATTTTGGGTGTGTCTGTAAAGGTGATTTTGGATGGTATTAACAGCTGAATCAGTAGATTGAGTAGACTGCCCTCCTTAGTATAGATGGCCCTCATCCAAACAGTTCAAGGCTTGAATAGAAAAGCCTGACCTTCTTGAGGTAATAGGGAACTCCTCCTGCTGATTGCCTTGAGCGAGGACACCAGTCTTTGCCTGCCTTCAGAATCAAGCTGAAACGTCCGCCCTTTTTGGGTTTCAGACCTGTGGCTTTCAGACTGGAATTTAAACCCTCAGTTCTGCTGATTCTCAGACCTTCAGACTCAAACTGGATATCTAGCTTACCAACTGTCAATTCGGGACTTCTCAGACTTGATAATCTTGTGAGCCAATTCCTTACAACAGATTTCTTTCTACATATATATGCATCCTATTGGTTCTCTCCGTCTGGAGAGCCCTAATCATCTGATAAATTCAAAACAAAACAAAGCAAAAAACCCTTTTTTATTTTTCCATTTTCCATCCAACAAACTAGGATGTTTGTTTTTCAGCATCCTAGTCTCAGTTCAAAAAGGAAAGGAAGGAGGGGAGGAGAAGCCTCAAAATATCAGTAACAACTTAGTATCCTCAATGTGGTTGACAGTTGGAAAACAGACCATTACCCACACAAAAAATCACTATAGAAAATGGGCGTTCTTGGGGCGCCTGCCTGGCTCACTCAGTGGATCATGTGACTCGATCTCGGGGTTATAAATTCAAGCCCCACATTAGGTGTAGAGATTACAAATAAATAAATAAATAAATAAATAAATAAAATCTTTTAAGAAAAAAGAGGAAATGGAGTTCTTAGCAGATGATACTCAGTTTTTTT
This sequence comes from Mirounga leonina, assembly GCF_011800145.1. Taxonomy (NCBI): domain Eukaryota; kingdom Metazoa; phylum Chordata; class Mammalia; order Carnivora; family Phocidae; genus Mirounga; species Mirounga leonina. Next base: position 39,609,788 of record NW_023270426.1, read on the forward strand.
TTTTATCTTGAAGATATCTTTATATTATTCTAGTAAGATACAAAAATTAAAAAAAAGACCACTTGGTATTAATATTTTTCTCAAATTTAACACACGTAATATAATCTTACCTTGGATCTTTTCTGCTTGTCTCTTTATGGTTTTCTGTTTAATAATGTCTTTCACTTCCTTTCTTAAATGGTTTTATAATGTTACTGCTATGTTCCACAGAATATCTACCACGGTCCTGTGCACTTCTCTACCCACCCATCCCACCTCCATCCCTCAGTGGTTGCATACTGAACATGAGCAAAGTCATTCTTCCAGGGTTTGTAAAGCTCTTTGGGATTATTGAGTATGAATGGTGTTATATAAATGTCAGATCGTTTCATAACAGTTCTTAAAACAATGAGATAATGTCTGTTAAAGGATTTTAAGTTCCATGGAGAAATGCAAGGCATAAAACAAGTCATTTTTTTATGTTATATCCATATATTTTTGCTGTACAATTTAAAACATTATTAAAGATACAAATGCTTAGTTATGTCTGTGTGTGTATGCATGTGTGTGTCTGTGTGTTTGTGTATGTGTGTACATGCACACTGACTATATAGAACTAAATAACCAGATTCGGTTGCTTTGTTCTGTCATTTGGGTCCAATAAATTTCTCACCATAAATACTGCCAGAGTAAAATTAGACATCTAAAACAGTCTCTTTTTAGGATTAAATATAGTCTTTATCTCTGAATTTAAAGGTTTGTACTTGTACAGTACTGCATTTTTTTTCCTGAATATATAATGATTTACTTAGTTTTATAAAGATTTCATTGAAGTCACTTATTTAAAATAATTCCCGAATCCCTTTTTCTGAGCTTTAGGCCCACATGTTCAACTCCCTTTTTAAATACGTTGACTTAAAACTAATAATGACCAAAATTAAGTGCATTTTATTCCCCACAAAAACAAGTCCCAGACCTAATCTCCCCACTAGTACTATTAATGGCACCTCTGTTCTGTCGATCAGCCAAGGTAAAAAAAATTCATATAACCTTTGGCTTCTTCTACTTCTTCACTCACCCCTTAGCCCTACCCCGATAGACATGCCAGACATTTGTCCCTATCTTTTCATTTCCACTACTTCATCCATTGTTCTAGGTGTGTCTCTCACTACCTCTTCCTAAAATATTGAAGTTAGTTCTTCTTGTTTTCCTTGTCTCTGACGTTTCCTTATTCCAGTTAGTCTTATACTTGTGAAGTTAGGGCACATAGACCTGGATTTTAATCCTAGCCTCATCTCATACTAGTTGTTTCCCTCAGGAAATTTACTTAAATTCTCTGAATCTCAGCTTCTTTATCTTGAAAATAATTACCTACTGGATTAATTCACTGTGATAATTCACTACGATGATGTCTTGTTCTAGTCTGTACTTTATTGGTTTCATTGTCCAAGAATTATTCAAGCTACTTTAGGGGGGGTTCTTGTAAACACAATGGAGTCCCATGAATACTCAAAGACCACAGCCAAAGAGTAGACAGGTAGAGTGTGATCAGAAACTGAGGCTGTTCTCCTTTCAAAGCTATGTAATCTGCTTCTCCCTTTGTATCTCTGCTTTCCTTTCTCTCTGCCTTGTACTCTTCTCTCTCTGCACAGTCTTCTGTTCTTATTCTCCTTTAGAATTCTGTGTTGCACATGGTCTCAAATGACCACCCCAGCTCTTGATGTGCTCATCCTTTTGTGTATCACCAACTGGCTCAGTCTCACCATTATTTGCAAGAAAGGAATCTGATTGGCCCATCTCATATTTTGATTAGCTACACAAGTCATAGTCCTTTGTGAGCATATCTGGCTCATATGCCATCCCCGACCCCAGCGTCTGAGGCTAAGAGAGGGAACAGCAGTTGTGAATAAGAAAGATTCTATTAGAAGTGGGTATGGACAAGCCGGTAATGACTGGCATCTATGGAAATTTATGTAAAGTTCTTAGCATTATGTTCAATGAGTAGTAATTATTTTTATATGCCAAAATAAACGAATCAAAGTCAAGCTCTGACTTTTTTTCCTCTCCCTCTTTCTTAGACACACATACACACATATGTATGAAAACAAAATATAAAAAATGTATAGTTAGCAGCATGAGCCTGGAGCCATCAGATATGAGTTAGAGCTGTAAGTCTGTTATTTTAAAACCTATGTGGTCTTGGACAAATTACTTACTTTCTCTGTCCTGCAGGTTCTTCATTTGTAAAATGGGAATGACATTTTTAGTTAGGAATCTTATGGTTTCAAATAGTTAAAAAGGCCTATAATGAAAAATTTGTGGGGTGCCTAGGTGGCTTGTCGGTTAAGCATCTGCCTTTGGGTCCTGGGATCGAGCCCCACATCGGGTTCCCTGCTCAGTGGGGAGCCTGCTTCTCCCTCTCCCTCTTCCGCTCCCTCCTCTGGTGCTCACTGTCTCTCTCTCACACACGCTCTCTCCCTCTCTCCCTCAAATAAATAAATAAAATATTTTTAAAAAAATTTCTTTGGGGACTATAGGTAGAACTGACTCTAGGCACAGCTTTATTAGAGGCTAAAATAATGTCAAGTGGGCCTAGATTTTCTCTTTATATCTCCATCTCTTGTTTCTGCTTTCACCCCATCCCCCACATACATACCCTCATTTGTGCCACTCAGGCTTTCTCCGTGGGCTTGAGTAGTCATAACAGCAACTCCTCACATCCTCCCAGATTCTAATCCAGTGGACAAGGATGCTTCCATTTGTCCCAGAAGTCTCAGCAAAAATCCCCTACCATCTCATTGTCACTGATCCTGTCACGTGCCCATCCCTGAGACAGTAACTGTAGCTGTGGAATTAAAGGCTCTAACTGGCCAGTCCTGAGGCACATGCCATTTCTCAAGCCGGAGATAGGGTCGGAACCACTAGAGTCACATGGACTCAGGAGTGCGGGGAGAAGCGTGTCCACCACGACGGTAATACCAGCCTCACATGATTGTCGAGAGGATTAGTTAGATAAAGTAAGCAAAAACCCTTGATCTATGCCCATCCTGTTCTCTAGCAAACTACATGCAGAATCCTCGAGATCTGCAATACTACAGATTTTAAGTCCTTTCTTCCATTACTTCCTCAGATATATTCCTTTTTCTCCCCAAAATGCCTTCATGCATCATTGATCTACACCATACTCTTTCTGGTGTGTGTCCCATTGCTTATGCAATCCCATTGACTTGAACACCTTCCACCATTTTAGTATGGAATTTTTGTCCTTCATGTCCTATCTCAAACACTCCACATCCTATAAACCTTTTCCAAACTCCCTTAGACTCTGTTCAAAATCCCACAAAAGATAGGTTATTGATTTCCTTTAACAGATGACTCCCCAGTCTACATTTCTAGCTCCAAGCCTCAGATACATTTCAAAACACATTTACTTGGATATCTCAGTGAATTTCTTATGCTACCTACCATATTCTTCCTTATATTAATCCTATCTGTCATTCTATACCATAAATTCTGAAAGTTCACAATAAGTATTTATCTCATTAAAGTAAATACAATTTTGGGCGCCTGGGTGGCTCAGATGGTTAAGCGTCTGCCTTCGGCTCAGGTCATGATCCCAGGGTCCTGGGATCGAGTTCCGCATCGGGCTCTCTGCTCCTTGGGAGCCTGCTTCTCCCTCTGCCTCTCTCTCTCTCTCTCTCTCTCTCTGTCTCTCATGAATAAATAAATAAAATCTTTAAAAAAAAAGAGTAAATACAATTTTAACTAAATATACATACTTTATAAAACTTTAAACCATTTATTTTACTTAAGACAAGCTTCTAACCTTACCTTAACAAGGAATTTTATACTCTTGACTCTAGTATATCTTAGATATTTAGCAAAGATCTAGTAAACCAAATGTAGAGTCAGTTCTTAGTAATCCACAATGCTGATACCACTTACGTCATAAAAACCTGTTTTTCCTAGGCTTGCTTTTTCCTTATGTGCATTAGGATTCTATATTTGATTTTCTGTTCATTAATCCATATTTATTGAGTGTCACTATATTCTAAGCCTCATTCAAGACACTGAAGATAAAACAGAACAAATTGATGAAGTGTGTGTTCTCATGGGCCTTACATTCCAGTTGGGAGTTGGCAATGGGGTGGGTAGGGACTGGCAATAAAGAAAATAAATACAAATATTATGTTAGGTGATGCCAGTTCTGCCAGTTTTAAGTTGACAGAAAGACTGTTTGTTTTAATATCTCTGTGTTTTAAGATTAGTGTTGTAAAGGAAATTACTACAGGGCAGACTTCAAATAAAGGGAGGGAAAGAATATATTATACTACTTCCTGTCCAAAGCTATCCCAGAGAATGCCTTTGCAGCTTCTTTGACTTTGTTACTTTTTAACTTCTCTCTGAGCTGGGATTCGTTGCCATTTTATATTTTGAGCAGTCAGCTAACTTTGATTTGGTCTAAAAATGAAGAGGCATTCCTAAAAACTGTTCTCAAAAAATGGTGAGTTTTACTATGTAATAGCAATGTTTGTTGAACATTAAACTTCAAATTAGTTCATTTGGTTAAGTATTTATAATGGCGAATAGAATTCTTTAGATATTTGATATTATTACTAGTTTAAAATAATATGTAAATAAAATATGTGTATATAATAATCACAAATATGCATATTTCTAACTCAGATTTAGCAAGTGCAGTATTTTTTAAAATTCAACTCTTACTTGAACTGATATATTGTTTGTAATTTTATGGGATAGCTTAAAATTTTTAGTTCAATAATAGAAGGATGGCAAGAGTTTCAGAACAGTTACATCATTTCACAAAGCTGGAAGAAATTCCAATACAGAGATTGTCATGTTTATATTGTTCATTCTGTACTGTGTTCTCCACATGGCTTCTCTGTGCCAAGCATTTTCCACAGTCTTCACATCTCCAGTGCCAACCCTGCCTCTCTGCCCCAACCTTGTACAGATTACCTCATCTTTCTTCTTTTGAAAAGACCATCTATATGAACTTCTCTCCACCACAGAATTTCTGTTTTCCCACCCACTTCTCCAGCCTGTCTTTTCTCTCAGGACAAAGTGACCCTAGTTCTTTTCAAGACTACCCAGCCCCCCACCCCTTCCCACAGTCTTCAGAAACTTTTCCTTCTCCTTGTCCTTTTGCAGAAGTCTCTCCATATCCACTGACTTTTTTCCTTCTGTCTCAATGTATTCGTTTAGTCCCCAACCTTAAAGATATGGTTTTAACCTTGTTTCTTCTATGTGCTCCCTTCTAAACTCTGCTTCCACTGTTAACCAGTTTCTGAAACCCCTGTCTCTCCTCATTCACAACTATTAATTATTCTTGGGATCTAGCTTCCCAGCTTCACAAGTGTACCAGAATTGTTCTTTCAGAAGTCAACAGTCACCCATCACCACTGCCTCTTCAGGCTGACAACATCGGGGTCCCAGCTGTGTTTCTGAAATACAGTTTTTACTCTTGTGCAGCACAAATAAACATTTAAAAGAGCAGATATTCAATATATTAGGTAATGATTATATTGCTTTTTTTCCATAGTTAGAATGGCTTGGTTTGTTTTTTGTTTTTGTTTTTGTTTTTTTCCTTTTAGCAGTCTCCAGTAAGGCTAGCATTGGAAAGGAGATTATTAGCAGATTATTTCAAATAAAGGCAGAAAAAAGTCATAATTTACCACTTCCTTCCTAGGGGTATACTGAAAAATGCCTTTTTAGGATCTTTTTTTTTTTTTTTATTCTTTGAAAGTAAGGGGGAAAACTAAGTGCAAAGCAATATATACTATATAAATGCTATGTAATATATATATATATATATATTGCCTTTTATGTGAAAAAATAAAATACAAGGACACATACACATGCACACACACATATTCTATAGAATAGCTATAATATTAAAGAAACAAACAAACTAACAAATGTTGGCAAAGTTGTGGAGAAATTGGAACCCTCATACATTGCTGGTAGGATTATAAAAGGGTGTAGCCACTTTGGAAAAAGTTTAACAGTTCTCAAAAAGTTAAACAATGAATTACCATATGATGTAGAAATTCCATGCCTAGGTATATACTTAACAGAATTAAAAACAAGTGCTCAGGGCGCCTGGATGGCTCAGTTGTTAAGCGTCTGCCTTCGGCTCACGTCATGATCCCAGGGTCCTGGGCTCGAGCCCCACATGGGCTCCCTGCTCAGTGGGGAGCCTGCTTCTCCCTCTCCCACTCCCCCTGCTTGTGTTCCCTCTCTCACTGTGTCTCTCTCTGCCAAATAAATAAATAAAATCTTTAAAAAACAAACAAGTTCAAACAAAAACTTGTACACAGATGTTCACAGCAGCATTACTCATAATGGCCAACAAGTGGAAACAAGACAAACAACCTAAAAAAATGTGATATATCCATATAATAAAATATAATTCAGCCAAGAAAAGGGATAAAGTATTGATTCATGCTGCAACATGGATGAACCTTGAAAATATTATGCTAAGTGAAAGAAGCCAGTCACAAAAAGCCACATGTTGTATGATTCCATTTATGTGGAATGTCCCAAATAGGCAAATCTGTAGAAACAGAAAGATTAGTGGTTGACAGGGGCTGCAGGAAGGTGAGAATTCTGACTGCTAAGAGTGTTTCTGCTAATAAGATACGGGGTTTCCTTTTGGAGCAATGAAAATGTTCTGAATTAATATACTGATTGTTGTGCAATACTGTGATTATACTAAAAATACAAATTAAAATGATGAATTATCTTAAATGAATTTTATCTCAATAAAAAGATCCAAAAAGTAATAACTGAGGACAATAATGAAATTTAAGCCATTGGGGAAAAACAGGAATCCATGACTTCATAATACTATAAACAAATGAATGAATACTTAGAAGAGAAGGGAAGTCTCCTCCTTACAGTAAGATGCCAACCAGTAAATGTGAAGGGTGTGGTAGAGTTGGAAAATTATTATTTTCATAGTAAAGACTGGTTTGGCAAAAATCATCAATGGATACTAAATCTAGAGGGAATGTTTGATGAAGAGCGGTATATTTCCATGATCTTAAATCTCCCTGATTGCTTATTAGGTGCAACATAAAACACATAAGAGAAACCAGGTAACAAGTTGGGTGCCTGATCAGAATTAACATCAGCGGGACACCTGGGTGGCTTAGTCTGGTAAACTTCTGCCTTTGGCTCAGGTCATGATCCCGGAGTCCTGGGATCAAGTCCCACATCGGGCTCCCTGCTCAGCGGGGAGTCTGCTTCTCCTTCTCCCTCTGCCCCTCTACCTGCTTGTGCTCTGTCTCTCCCTCTCTCTCAAAATAAATAAATATAATCTTAAAAAAAAAATTAACATCAGCAACATGGGACAACATATATCTCCTAATGATACCCTGAGAAGAACACAAAATCAGGCAGTGTTCTATGGTCTTCTGGCTAGGAATGCATAACCTGAATCTAATTATAAGGGAGCATCAGACAAACCCAAACTGTTTTTTAGAAAAACAACTGCCCTCTCTTTTTCCGGCTGGAACCATGGAGGGTGCAGAAGAGAAGAAAAAGAAGGTTCCCGCTGTGCCAGAAACCCTTAAGAAGTGAAGGAATTTCGCAGAGTTGAAGATCAAGCGTCTGAGGAAGAAGTTTGCTCAGAAGATGCTTCGAAAGGCAAGAAGGAAGCTTATATATGAAAAAGCTAAGCATTACCACAAGGAATATAGGCAGATGTACAGAACTGAGATTCGAATGGCAAGGATGGCAAGAAAAGCTGGCAACTTCTACGTACCTGCGGAACCCAAATTGGCATTTGTCATCAGGATCAGAGGTATCAATGGTGTGAGCCCAAAGGTTTGAAAGGTGTTGCAGCTTCTTCGCCTTTGCCAGATCTTCAATGGCACCTTTGTTAAGCTCAACAAGGCTTCAGTTAACATGCTAAGGATTGTGGAACCTTATATAGCATGGGGGTACCCAAACCTGAAGTCGGTGAATGAATTGATCTACAAGCGTGGTTATGGCAAAATCAACAAGAAGCGAATTGCCCTGACAGATAACACATTGATTGCCCGATCTCTTGGTAAATATGGCATCATCTGCATGGAGGATCTGATTCACGAGATCTATACTGTTGGAAAACGTTTCAAAGAAGCAAACAACTTTTTATGGCCCTTTAAATTATCTTCTCCACGAGAGGGAATGAAGAAAAAGACCACCCATTTTGTAGAAGGTGGAGATGATGGTAACAGGGAAGACCACATCAATAGGCTTATTAGAAGGATGAACTAAGGTATCTACCATGATTATTTTTGTAAACTGGTCGGTTAATAAATGACTACTCTCAAATGGAAATGTGTTGTTGTCTTGGTGACTTTTTGCTAGCCTGACTCTGCTGTCCCTTAACTATTAAAGCAAATCTTGGTGTGTGATAAAAGTCATCAGCCTTTGCGTGCAAAACCAGGGTCTAGTTTGTATCTTGGTGGAAAACATTCCTTGGGTTTATTAAAGACTCTTCTGTACAAAGAATATATCTTAATTTTTCACTTTTGAATTGTGCCACTGAGTTAGCCAAGATGGGTCTGTTCTAAGAAAGCCTATTTCATAGGCCTTTGTGCATGATTTACAAATAAAAATACTGTTGCTGAAATTCTAAAAAAAAAGAAAAGAAAAGAAAAACAACTGCCCTGTGTTCTTGAAAAATGTCCATGTTACAAAATTCAAAGAAAGGCTGAGGAGACTAAAAGAGACATCAAAACTACACACAGTACATAATCCTGTACTGGATCCTGGAACAAAGGGAAAAATAATGCTAAAAAATACATTATTGGGTACTTGACCAAATTGGAATATGGGTGGTATATTAAAGTATTGCATCAGTATTATATTTTTGAATTTGATAACCAAGCTATAGTTACATTAAAAGATTATCTTTGTTCTTATGAATTACAAATGAAGTATTAAGGAGTAAAGGGCCATGATGTATGGCAAACTATTTTCAAGTTGAAAAAAATATACATGCAAAGGGAGAAAAAATAAAACCTGCAGTAAAATGTTAAAAATTGGTGATCTTGCAGAGAAAATATGAGTTTTCGTATTACTCCATATTACATTTAACTTTTCTGTAAGTTTAAAATTATTTCAAAATAAAAACATTAAAATGTTGTGATTTTTTAAAACATATTGGTGGACTGTCATTTTTTCTTTTGCTTTTGACTTTACCTTGTGAAGTATTTTAAGCACATAGAAAAGTACAGGGATTTAACCTGGTTTTTTACCCAAATCATATTTTTTTGTATTTATTTTAGATTTTTTTAAAATACAAACTTTACAGATACTGTTTAAGTCCACTGTATACTCTTCAGTTTCATTTCTCTCTCCCACAAAAGTATCCACTACCCAGAAGTGAACGTGTTTCCTTCCTGTGCATGTTTTTAACCTTTTACTACATAGGTTTGTATGTAGCTGTTTAAGGTAATAATATTGTTGAGTATGCCACTTTATATAAGTGGTATCAAATGGCATGTGTCTGACCACGCCTTGTTTTTTTTACTTAACATTATGCTTTCCACACTTATCCATGTTTTTAAATGTAGTACATGTTTATTCATTTTAAATGATACAGTCACTGAATGCTTATGCCAGTTTATTTTTCTCCTCTTCATGGACTTTGAGGTTGTTCCCATGTATTTTCTACTTTAAACATTTTGCAGAAAGCACCCTTATACATTTCTCCTGTGCATATAAACAAGAGTTTTTTTAGAATATGTCTTGAAATGGAATTGCTGGGTCTGGGTTGTCATTATCATCGTAATTGTAATAGCAGATGTTTACCAATGCTGTGTGCCAAGAACTGTTCTAAGTGTCTCGTATGTATTTATTTAATTCTCAAAACAATAGATAGACACTATTATTATCCACATTATACAGATAAAGAAACTGAGTTATAGTGGTTAAATAAATTGTCCAAAATCCTGTAGGTAGGACACGTCAGAGGCCCGATTGAACTGATGTATGTTCTTAGCAAATACGCTATGCACAAACCATACGCTGTGGAGTACGCACACCTCTGGCTCCTCTAGATATTGCCATTTCTTCCAGAGTGGTTTTACCAAGTTACACTCGCGACAGCTAATAGAAGTGTTTTTTAAAGTTCTTAATTTGTAAAATTAAAAAGCAACTCATCCATTAAAGCTTGTTTGGAATGTTTACAAATCTTTAAAATCTGCAAGTCTGAAAAACACTTCCTTACATGACACTGTTTACAGGAACATGCTTTATAGAATCATAAGGCTGGACTCACCGGCTTCCTTACTTGACACTGTTTAGAAGAACATGCTTTTATAAGATTATTAGGCTGGGATCCTTGGCCTTTAAAAGGCCCAGCTATAGGAAGTTTCCTTAAATTCATCTGCATCCAGACTGTTCTATCAGCCATCCAGGCTTGAAACCTCATTAACCTTTAATGGCGCTCGTCTTTTCCTCACCCCTCACCTTGTCCTTATACTTGGTTCCTTACCCTGAGCCTGTGTCACATTCAGCCAAGTGATAACTCTGAGGCACTCACCCGTTGTGGCATCTCTCATCTATTGTCTTTTCGTCCCATAGGCTAGTTCAGGGTCTTAATACATCTTTCTTGGCACTATTACAAGAAACTTAAACTGGTCTTTTCCTCTAGAATCTCCCTAGAAGTGACCCATTCCATACACTGGTACTAGAGTGATCTTAATATACTTATTATGTTATTCCTTGGCCCACAAACTTTTAGTAGTGTCTCATTGCATACGAAATTAAGTTTAAAAAAACCATCTACCTCTGCTCCATAATCTTGATTTCAAGTGGTATATCATTTTATCCCCTATTACAGCCCTATATCTATCAGTAGAACATAAATAGGTCTGGAGTGGAGCTGAATAATTTGCATTTTAAGATTTTATTTATTTATTTGACAGAGAGAGCACATGTAGGCAGAGTGGCAGGCAGAGGGAGGAGCAGGCTCCCCACTGAGCAGAGAGCCCTAAGTGGGGCTCGATCCCAGGACCCTCCCAAGCCAAAGGCAGATGCTTAACTGACTGAGCCACCCAGGCGCCCCTGAATAATTTGCATTTCTATCAAGTTTTCAAGTAAAGCTGCTTGTGCAGGTTCAGTATGGGTACCACACTCAGAACTACTGCTCTAGCTAATCTGTAGGACACAGCATCAGGTCTTATAAATGAGCTGTTCATTGGATATATGTTGACTCTTGAGCAACAGGAGTTTGAACTGACCAGGTCCACTTATACATGGATTTTTTTACAGTACAGTAGTGTAAAGGTATTCCTTCTTTATGATTTTCTTAGCATTTTCTTTTCTTTAGCTTACTTTATTGTAAGAATATAGTATATAATAGATATATAAATTATGTGTTAATCAACTGTTTATATTATCTGTCCACAGTATGCTTTTAGTAGTTAAGTTTTGGAGGAGTCAAAAATTACATGCAAATTTCTGACTGCCCTGGGGCTCTGCCCCTCTAATGTCCAAATTGTTCAAGGGTCACCTGTGTATTGAATAGTATTAAATCTCTTTTTTTTAAGCCTAGAAAAATTTATTTTTCCTTAGTCTCCCTTAGTCTCAGAAGAGATGATTACTTTTTTTTAAAAAAAGTTTTAAAGTTAGAGAAAAGTTACAAGAACAATACAATGAACCCTTATATATCTTTACTTCAGTTCACCAGTGGCTTATATTTTGTTACATTTGCATGTGCTCTATGTATGTATATATGTTTGTATATATACATAATTTTTTTTCTTGAACAATTTGACTGCACCTTAGTGATAGATCTTTCCTCTAAATGCCTAAGCATATATTTCTTAAAAAGAAGGATTTTCTCTTACATAACCAATATAATTATCAAGATCAAGAAATTTAACATTGATATAATACTACTATCTAGTTCACAGTCAAAATTCATATTTTGTTGTTTTTCAAATGTCCTTTAGACCTATTTAGTTTTTTTCCTAGTCCAGAAACCAAGCTAGGATAATGTATCAAATTTAGTTATAAGCAAATTTTTAAGATTGTGTAAATATGTCAGATCTCATCAAACTTTTACCCATTAGTTTTAGCATTCACTGATCATTTTCTAACTCCATCATTCCTTTTATATTTATACTTTGCATTCCATTATAAAAAAAGATCTTCCCGGGGCACCTGGATGGCTCAGTCGTTAAGCGGTTAAGCGTCTGCGTTCAGCTCAGGCCCACATCGGGCTCCCCCCTGCTCGGCAGGAAGCCTACTTCTCCCTCTCCCACTCCCCCTGCTTGTGTTCTCTTTCTCTCTGTCAAATAAATAAATAAAATCTTTAAAAAAAAAAATCGTCCTTTCTCCATTTACTTAAGTATATCATGGAATCTTATTTCATGGGTTATAGTCTGTTTTTATCATTATTTATTTTGGTGCTCAAAATAAATATTTTTATTTTATTTGGCCAGTGGGAGCCCCCTCAGCCTGGTTCCTGTGTTCTTTTGATATTTTGCCATTATTTTGAGTGCTTCCTTATTTTCTGATTTAACTAGATGTTCTATACTTATACTTTCCTTGCCCCTGCCCTGGAATCACCCTTTTTTCTAAGGAGCTCTGTTTTCTTTTAGTGGAGAATAGTATTTAGAAATCAGTATGTGGGTGCTAGGTGTGCTCATTCCTATTGCTCCTAGGCTTTCTCAGCCAACAGAGCAGAGAGAAATACTGATAGAATAATTATAGTCCCCATACCACGGTACATTCTATTCTTTCTCTCCTTCCATAATTGTAACCAATACCAAGAATCCTTGTACCTTTGCTATTTTTTTACTCAGGCAAATACATCATTTAAAAATTAACACATATGTAGGGGCACCTGGATGACTCAGTTAAGTGTCCAACTCTTGATTTCGGTTCAGGTCACAATCTCAGGGTCGTGAGATCGAGCCCCGAGTCGAGGCTTAAGATTCTCTCTCTCTTTCTCCCTCTGCCCCTTACCCCACCCCTGCACACACTCTCTCTCTCCCTAAAAAAAAAAAAAAGAAAAAAAAGAATTTAACACATTTATTGCAGAAAATTTTTATCAGTTAAATTGCTAAATGCAAAAATCTTACATTTGTGAGACATTTTAGCCCCTCTGCTGCACGATGAGGAGTATGATTTCACGGAATCCTACCTCAGACAGATGAGGGCTTCATGATTTGGGGGATAGGCGATCTTGGGCAAGTCACTTCTGAGCTCAGTTTCCTTACCTATAAGATGGGAATAATAATAAGTAAGTAAATTTGTTTTAAGATACTAAATAATATATGTCACCAACCACAGACTTCTTAGCATAGCAAGCATTCAGCAAATTATAACTGTTTTGCAGATTATCAAGGCAGTTATTTATATGTGTAGACAAATAGTTTATTGATAGCATGGTGAGTATATTATACTAGATTAAAGCACTTGTTGTTATTGTTCTTGTTGTTTTAATGCCAGTATAGTTAATATACAGTGTTATATTTCAGGTGTACAACGTAGTGATTCAACAATTCTATACATTACTCAGTGCTCATTCAGGATAAGTGTACTTTTAATCCCCTTCACCTGTTTCACCTAACCTGCCCCACCCACCTCCTGTCTAGTAACCACCAGTTTGTTCCTTAAAGTTAAGAGTGCTTTTTGGTTTGTCTCTTTTTATCTTCATTTGTTTTGTTTCTTAAATTCCACATAAAAGTGAAATCATATGAAATCAGTCTTTCTCTGATTTATTTCACTTAGTATTATATACCCTCTAGATCAATCCATGTTTTTGCAAACGGCAAGATTTCATTCTTTTTTGTGGCTGAGTAATATTCCATTGTGTATGTATACCACAAGTTCTTTTCATCCATCCATCTATCAGTGGATCCTTGGGTTGCTTCCGTAATTTGGCTATTATAAATAATGCTGCCATAAACATAGGGGTGCATGTATCTTTTCAAAATAGTATTTTCAGGAGCTCTTGGGTAGCTTAGTTGGTTAAGCATCTGCTTCGGCTCAGGTCATGATCTCAGGGGATTGAGCCCCACATCAGGCTCCCTGCTCAGTGGGGAGTCTGCTTCTCCCTCTCTCTCTCCCTCTCTCTTTTTCTCTCTCTCTCTCTCTAATAAATAAATAAAATCTTTAAAAAATAGTATTTTCATATTATTTGGGTAAATACCCAGTAGTGGAATTACTGGATCATAGGGTAGTTCTATTGTTAATTTTTTGAGGAACCTCTATACTGTTTTCCATAATGGCTGTACCAGTTTGCATTCCCACAAACAGTACACTAGGGTTCCTTTTTCTCCACATCGTCACCAACACTTGTTTCTTGTGTTTCTGATTTTAGCCATTCCTACAGGTGTGAGGTGATATCCCATTGTGGTTTTGATGTGCATTTCCCTGATGATGAGCAATGTTAAGCATCTTTTCATGTGTCTGTTGGCCATCTGGATGTCTTTTCACATCTTTCCTTTTTTTAATTGGATTATTTGTTTTTTTGGTGTTGAGTTATACAAGTTCTTTACATATTTTGGATTCTAACCCTTTATCAGATATGTCATTTGCAAATATCTTCTCCCATTCAGTGGGTTGATTTTTAGTTTTATTGACTGTTTCCTTTGCTTTGTAGAAGCTTTTTATCTTGATGTAGTCCCAATCATTTACTTTTGCTTTTGTTTCCCTTGCATCAGGAGACATATCTAGAAAAATGTTGCAATGATTCATGTCAGAGAAATTACTGCCTATGCTCTCTTCTAGGATTTTTATGGTTTCAGGTCTCACATTTAGGTCTTTAATCCATTTGGAGTTGATTTTTTTGTGTGTGTAAGAAAGTGGTCCAGTTTCATTCTTTTGCATGTAGCTGTCTAGTTTTCCCAACACCACTTGGTGAAAAGACTGTCTTTTTCCCATTGCATATTCTTGCTTCCTTTGTCAAAGATTAATTGGCCATATAATCATAGGCTTATTTGGGGCTTTCTATCCTGTTCCATTGATCTATGTGTCTCAACCATACTGTTTTGATACTACAGCTTTGTAGTATATCTTGAAATCTGGGATTGTGATACCTCCAGTTTTGTTCTTCTTTTTCAGGATCGCTTTAGCTATTCAGGGTCTTTTGGGGTTCCATACAAATTTTATAATTATTTGTTCTACTTCTGTTAGATTAAAGCATTTTTAAGGGCAGGAGGTGTTATACATTATACTAGTAAAGAAAAAAATTTGCAGCAGATCTTTTTAAAATAAATAAACGATATAGCTATATATTATAAAAGCATATTATATATTGTACGTAAATTATATATAAATTAATATATGTATATATATTATATTTAAGGCATAGTTAAGACTCTTAAGTTATTTAAGAGTCACAGTTTTATATACACCACAAGATTGATGAATACATGTGTTATTTGCTGTCAGAATGTGCTTGGTCAGACTGTTTTTAGCTTTTATGCTTATAACAAGTAATGAAAACATTGGCTTTCCAGTCAACCAAATATTTGTTTTGCTGCTACTTACTTGTTACTGTAGACTAAATAATTTTTCTTGCCCTCAGCAGCATAAATATGGTTTTAGTCCATCTTGTGGACACTTCAGCTTTCATTTTATTCCTTTGCATATAATGCCACATGTGTGCTCCTATAATAAAATCGTAAGTACTTTATTTTCCGTCATATGGTGAAGGAGCTCATTGTACTCATGTATACAAAAATGATTCCAGAAGAAAAAGATAATGGTATCTGCTAAAATGAAAGAGGGAAAGAGAATGCTGGCATGGAACATAGAAATATAACTCTTCTAAAGAAAAAAACAGACATCGAAACTCTTAAATGTCTAAAACAGGGCATCCTGTATGCTTTTCAATAAAAACTGGTGATAGCTGTGGTAAAATATTTCATCAGTATGATTGTACTCCTAGGTCAAAAAAAGATGGAGACAAGGGGGGAAAAATGAAGTTAATGAATAAAACAAATGTTACCCTAGATCATGGCCCTATTTGTGTCTCACTAAGGAGAGGTATAAGGATTATGTGAAATATATTTATTTTTATAAAGGAATTCAAGAAATTATCAGAAAATACTGATACAGGACAAAACATTTTATAATGAGCATTCAAACAGTAGCAAGCTGATTTTCACAATCTGGGAAGTTCACTGCATTTCGAGTCAAAGTCAGCTAAACCTGCTTCTACTTCTTAGCACCCTGTACTTACCCCATCTTACCACTTAGAGCATAGGAGTATAATTATCTCTTTATTTGCTGGTGTACATCAATATACCATGAATTTCTTTTCTTTTTTTTTTTTAAAGATTTTATTTATTTGACAGAGAGAGACACAGCGAGAGAGGGAACACAAGCAGGGGGAGCGGGAGAGGGAGAAGCAGGCTCCCCACAGAGCAGGGAGCCTGATGCGGGGCTCGATCCCAGGACCCTGGGATCATGACCCGAGCCGAAGGCAGACGCTTAACGACTGAGCCACCCGGGTGCCCCAATATACCATGAATTTCTGAAAAACATCCATCTTGATCATAGTTCATTTATTTAACAAATACTTATTGAGTGCATACTATGTGCCAGGTACATTTTTGATACTTTGGAATCACCAGTTAACAAAATAAAGGCCTCTGGAATCCTTTGCAATGTATATGCATATCAAATCATTGCAGTGTAAACTTTAAATGTCTTAAAATTTTATTTGTTAATTATACCTCAAGTTGAAAAAAAAAAGGCCTCTGCCTTACTGGACCTTATATTCTACCCATATTTGCAAAGTTATTGACACACACATTATAGATCTCCCCTCACTGTCACAAGATGTCTGTAGCAGCACGAAGCATAGTGTCTTCATAGAACAGCATCCATAGCAGAAGGAAAGGTAGATGCAAGAATCTTTCTCTTTCTGGACCCTTCTCTTACTGGGAAAGAAAATCTTTCCCAGAACCCCCACCAGACTTCCCTTGGCATATCACTGGCCAAAAGTGGATCTACTGAGAGTGAACATGTGACCTGGACCAATCAATGGCAAAGCGGAGTGGGATTTCTCAACTATAAGTAAGCAGAGGAAAACTTCTTTCACCACAACTACCAACTCACCTACACTGTTGATCACTCCCTCCTCTCTGAATCACCCTTTTACTTGACCTCTCATTTCTGCTTATACTATACTTACTTCTTTACTGGTGTCTTTTAACCTTATGGATTTAAATATCATCTATATGCTTATAAATTCCAAAGTGTTTAATAGACATCTTAAACCTAACATGTCCCAAATTGAACTACTGATCTTATCTTCCAAACCTGTTCCTCCTGAAATCTTCCCTATCTCAGTTAATCTTTGAGTCACCCTTGACTCCTCTCTTTCTTTTATACCACTCATCCAACTGATCAACAAATCTAGGATATATAACCTAGCCACTTCTGTTACCACGCTGGTGGGAGCCACAACCATTTCTCACCTAGATTAGTGCAGTTGTCTAGTAACTGGTTTCTGTTTCTAGACCTCTGAAAGTCTATTCTCAATATAGTAGCCAGGATAGTCCTTCAAAAATCTAAGTCAGATCTTGTCACACTTCTTTCTTTAACTCACCAGTGGGTTTCTTAAAAGCTAAAGCCCCTATGTTTGTCTACAAGGGTTTGCATAATCTATGCCCCACCTCCTTTTTACCTCTGGTTTCATCTCCTTTTACTTCTCTCTCCTTCACTCTGTGAGTGGAGGCAGAGCAGCCTCTTTGCTCTGAGTAGGTTTGGCATGCTCCCTGCCTCAGGGCCATTACGCATGCTGTTACCCTGTCCGGACTGCAATTCCTCCTGATAATCCACATGACTCATTCCCTTACCTCTCAGGTCTTTTTCTCAGTGAAGCCTTCTCTGACCACTTCTGCTGGGCACTCCCTAAACCGTGCTTCCTTACTTCATTGTTCTCTGTATTATATTATCACCTTCTGATACATTGTGTGTTTTACTTATTTACTGTTTTCTGTCTTCCCCACTGGAATTTTTGTCTGTTTTCTCTAAGAAATATTTGGCATGTAGTGGGCATTCAAAAAAATATTGGAAAAGGAATGAGTGAAATCAAAGATGAAAGATGAACTGAATGGCTTCAGTCATGATTTGTCCCCTGATACTGAACATTCTGGATTTTGTTAGCAAAAAAAAGAAGGTAGAAGAATTATTACTTGGGCAGTCAACTGTGTCTTTAACACAAGTCCATACTTGTGAGTAACTTTATACCTTTTTATTTTTGCCCCCTGCCCTCATTTGTCTCTTACAAGAACCCATGAGGAAAGTAGGACAGGTAGTATTTTGCACAAAAAAATTGTGGCTCAGATAATTAATTTTTCCCCAAGAACACCAACATAGCTGTTAGGACCTAAATTGCCTGATAGCAACTGCAATCCTCTTCCCAGTCAATAGCTAGTACAACATTTTGTGGAATACTGTATAATCTTTCATGTAAGTCAAGAGAGCCTTTACCTCCATAAAAGTGATTATGAATCTGCTTTTTTTTTTGCCTGTCATCTTAAAATGAAAAAAAAAAAACAAAACCCAAACACTGCATATTTAATTCCTGTATCTTGGATTAAAGTACTTTTGTAATAGATAAATCAGCTACTGATATATTATTTACTACCATTATGTACTTTTTAACAAAATGGATTATCAGAATATGTTGCTTTGCTATCAGATTCCTCCAGGTTTTTCCCACATCATTCCCCTCTCCTCTTTACTGAAAATTCTCTCTCCTAGCAGCCATTCAAGCCAGAACCACAATCAAAATATTCCAAATGCTAAATAAAATTTATTTTTAATCAAGTAACATGAGCAGGCATGATTGTCATCTATTTCGTTAGGTGGTAGAGAAAAAGATACTTGTACACTTGTTTACCTAAAAGGAATTATTTAAGGTATTTAAATATGCTGAGATACTAATATACTAGCTATATACATAGACTATAAATGTGTACACATTATATAATGTATATAGTAAATGCGTATAATGAAATATCTAACACCTAAAACTATCCTGAATGTGATTTTTTTCCCTCTTTGACATTTCAAAATACACTTCCGGATTTTGTGGTTCCTTTTGGTGAATGTCAAGGTTATTATTTATCATTACATTGTGGATAAACAGATGTTCAGGTTCACAAAACTTGTGGAGAATGGAGTGAAGGACATTCAAGTTCCCTATTCAGTGAAGAAGACACAGTGGCTCCCCTTAGGTTCTGACATGAGGTTAGAGGATGGAGGAGAAGCAAGCACTTGGGCTATATTGGTCTGGGACTTGACAATACATCTATGCAAAGTTTAAGAAAGGTGTTTATTAATGAAACTAGTATTTCCATTTGCCCTTACTAGCTTTTACAG
Organism: Mirounga leonina; assembly: GCF_011800145.1. Classification (NCBI taxonomy): domain Eukaryota; kingdom Metazoa; phylum Chordata; class Mammalia; order Carnivora; family Phocidae; genus Mirounga; species Mirounga leonina. Next base: position 39,629,141 of record NW_023270426.1, read on the forward strand.
TTATAAAAGTTACCTGTCTTGAGTTTTACTTCTTTCCCGCAATCAGATAAGCAATTTCTTTTCTATCTGATTTTTATATGGACATCATAGGTTGTTTGTGGTTTTTGGCTAGCATGGTGAGAAGTCAGGTCTCTCAGCTGACTAGGACTACTGTTCTTGTCTTTACTATTACTCTCCTGCTTAATCTGCTGATGTAAAAGGACCAAGCATAAGCTTGCATCAAGTAGAACTCAGTTTGGTTGCTAGTATGCATAGCTATGTGGCCACTTAGTATTTCCTTTAGATTTATATTTTTCATCTCATTGTTTGAGTATCTTCTTTTCTACATCAGCCACTTGTTTTAGTTTCTTTGATCCTTTGTTTCCTAAAAACTAAAAACATTTCTTTTATCGGCAACTTGTGATAGTTCCATTCCAACCATGTTTCTATATATCATCTTACTGCTACTTCCTAAAAAGGAAACATTCCCTCCAGCCAGCAACTGTTCCACCTTGTTCCTCATCAGTAGGGCTGGCACCAGTTCAGGTTCTGTCAACACTGTTCCATCAGATAAAGCTGTTGGTAACAGAAAGGACGAGAGGGGCTAGTGTGCATGCACACAATTCAAGCACCAATAAGCAAGCTAACAGCATTCTTACTGCTTCCATGTTAGCCTGCACACCTGTGCCTTGCTTGAAGTCTACTCTAAGTTAGCTACCTTAGCGTTGATAGTGATACCTGTTCAGGTATGTATCCGCATCTGCCTGATAGTATTTTACTCATTTGGATAAGAGCTTGTGTTTTCTGGTTTTCATTGCCAGAATGGCTAATAATTAAGCATATGTACAAGATCTTTACGTAAACATCATTTTTAATAAGCTAAACGCCTAATCAGAATATAAGCAGTATGCCCACAATCTGTTATCATCTGTATTGTGTCACTAGTTATTAACAGAACTGGGTAAGCTTCACTTTTAGAAAATCTTAACAGCATGGGAAGTTTCAGTTCATCTAGCATAATGATGATCTTCTAGAAAGGAAGAAAACAAATGTCAGACAGAAATATTCCCTATGGACTTCCTCTCTCCGTAGAAAGAAAACTGGCATTACATGTAAAGTTTTGGGGGATAGAACATTATAAAACACATCACTGTGATTGCTGAGCCTCACCCCTAGAGTTTCAGATTCAGTAGGTATGGGATGGGGTCCGATAATTTGCATTTCAAATAAGCTCCCAGGTGCTGCTGATGCTTTAGGTTCAGGGTCACAGCTTGAGAACCACTCCTCTACCCAACATTAGAGGAGTGGTTTTCAAACATCAGAATCACCTATAAAAACAAAACAAAACAACAACAAAAATATCGCTGTGTCCCAAGGAATAACCCTCATTCTGAACACTGTCAGTCAGCTATGTTGAATCACATTTTGTGTGATGTGATCAGTTAAGTTGTGTCAAATCAGAAAAGATTCAGTCAAAATCTTCAATCTCTGAATTCTTTCCAGTTAGTATGATCCTTGCCAGTTCTGCTAAGGGCACAGAGTTTCCAAGCATTTGCACCATCTTTACTCCTTGCTTCCTCTTTACCTTCCGCTCTTCTGTGAGTCCCTTTATCTGATAGTTTAGACTACAGATTAGAGGTTAGAGCAGGATTTTCCAAACTGTAGCCAGTACTTCATTGGTGGATCATAAAAATCAGTAGCTTATCTTAATCAACATTTTTTTATTTAATTAAATGACATAGACCAGAAAACATAGAATGTATCACATGTGGCTAGGGTAAATATTCTTTTATGAAATTTTGAAATTTTTTTTCTTTATATTTTGTTGAACAATATAAAACTGCCATTTTTGTAGGTAAACAAAACAGAATGTCAGTAATTTCATATGGTTTAACCTTACATACAGTTTTATATGTTAGCTATATATCAAACATGTATGTGTGTAGAGTTAATATGAAAAAATACTTCCTGTGATACATCACAGTACAGAGTTAAAAAACCACTGGGTTTGAATAAATATCTAATAGCACTGTGCTAAATAACCCTCCCAAAACCCACAGAATGTTTTTCTCTAGTTCTAAATTAGCTGGTCTCTGCTATGTAGAACAAGACTAATTCATGGGAAGCAGTTTATATTTAATACTGAAACTGTATTAATAACTAATAGTCATAATTAAACAGTATTCATAATAGCATTTCAGGTGCTTACTTGAATTTTGGTGTACAGATGAGCTATAACATTTAGAGACATTCAGAGCAGTGAGAACTGCTATAGTAAAGGAAAGCTTCACTGAGGGAGATGGAGTGAAAAAATGAGGCTGCCTAGAGGAAAGGACACACTCCTTTTAACATCTTCATTTCTGTACCAAGAGTTCACTAGTTTGCAGAACCTTGATTCCATAGAAAAAATAATCTACAAGTCAGAAAGCATGAGCAGTACCCAGTTTTGATGAGGACCAGGTAACAGTTTAATCTTGACAACCACTAGCTTTAATGTGGTTAAGGACTTTCTGATTGGGAAGATTTACCCAATCTTTAGAGCTTATAGTACCTTACAAAAGAACTTTAATTTTATTTACTTGGTGTTTTTTAGTTTTTCTTTTATATATAATTTTTCTTTTAAGAACCTTGGGAAATATAGAAACTATAACTTCAGGGAAATGTATTATCTTACTTAGAAAATAAAAAATTTCTTAAGATTTCCTAAACTGGGGGCACCTGGGTAGGTCAGTTGGTTGAACATCTGACTCTTGATTTCAGCTCAGGTCATGATCTCGGGGCTGTGAGATTGAGCCCATCAGGCTCCGGGCTGAGTGGAGAGTCTGCTTGAGCAATCTCTCTCTTTCTCCCTCTGCCACTCCCCCTCCTTCTCTCTCAAAATATAAATAAATCTTAAAAAAAAAAAAAAAAGATTTCCTAAAATGAAAGTGAAATCCAAGACCTCAGGGAGAATTATTTTGGATACTATTTTATTGTCTAGATACCTAGATGTATTTTTAGAGAAAAACATCATTCATCACATGTCAATGAGGGGTTAGTGTTTGCATATTTTCTTGAGTGAATAGAATTAGATTTAGATCTGAAAAGACTACAATATCCTCAAAACAAATCTGTTCTCTCTACATTTTTCTTAACAAACTCCACCCCTTTCCTATAGGTTTCTAGTGCCTTATGTCCTACCGTGACCCTTTTAGCCACAATTTTTCTGTTGGACTATTTTAACAACCTGCTAACAGGCTGCCAACAGATCTCTGTTGCTAATCTCAGATCCTGCCAATGCATTCTGTGTGTGGCTTTTCTTAAAAACAAACTTGATCATGTGTCAATCCCCTTCATAAAATTCTTTAATGGCATCTCATTTCCTACAGGATAAAATCCTTTGCATGCCATACAAAGCCCTACATAGCTAAACTTTGCCTGCCACACCAGTCTCATCTCTCATGGATCCTATGCTCCGTACAGGCTAAACTTTTCTACATACAAGCCTATTTCCCACCTCAGCCTTCGCTGTCACAACTTCCTCTTCCTGGAATGCCTTCTGTATGCAATATTGCTTCAATATTCAGTTGCTGTTTAAGGCCATTTCTCTAAGATGCGTTTTCTTGTTTCTCCTTCATCACTACACCAATGGTTCCCAAGCTTTTCTGTACATTAGAATCACCTGGAAATCCCAAAGCTCAGCAAGTGAAACCCAGGGTTTCAGTACTTTTTGAAGTTTCCCAGGTTTCTGAAAAAAAAAAAAAAAAAAAAGATCGTTTAAATATTCATCTGTATCTTCCTGGAGTTCTTTCATTGTTTTTTACTTTTACTTTAATTGCTTAAGCCACCTGAAAATTATTTTAGTCCATGACATGGGGTGAGGATATATGGTTTGTAATTTAGCAGGTTAAAGAGACAAACTACAATGTTACTACATGTTATTAATACAACATGGTATATATTCTCATGAAGGTTTGAGGGAGCAAAAGAAAGCCAGTTAAATCTAGATGGCAACATATCTTTCTAGATACACAAACCCAAGTAGGATCATCAGGTATTGAGACCATTGGTCTCCAAAAATGTTTTATTACACCTGCAGAATAAAGTTTTTTATTTTATTTTAAAGAGTGTTATTGAGATAATTTCACATACTGGACAATTCACCCATTTAAAGTGTGCAATTCAGTGATTTTTGGTGTATTCATACATATCTTCAACTATCACCACAGTCAATTTAGAACATTTTCATTATCTCTAAAGGAAACCCTGTACCCTTTACCATTTCCTCCTACAGACTCAGTCTCCCCTTCCCCCTCCCCCAGCCCTCGGTAACCACTAATCTACTTTATGTCTCTATAGATTTCTCTGTTCTAGACATTTCATATGTGATTGGCTTCTTTCACTTAGCATATTTTCAAGGTTCATCTGTGTTGTAGTATGTATCAAATACTTCATTCCCCATTATAGTTAAATGATACTCCCTTTTATGTGGCTATACCACATTTTATCTATTTGTCAACTGATGGACATTTGGGTTGTAAAATAAATTGTGAACATTTCCAAAATATGTATTTTCAAATGTATTTATGACTCATATGTAGGTATTACCAAACACATATATTGTATACTATATATAATACAAAAAAAAATAATAATTTAAATATAAATAACATTCTTGGGGTACCTGGCTGGCTCAGTTGGTAAAGCATGTGACTCTTGATCTCAGGGTCATGAGTTCAAGCCCCACATTGGGCACAGAGCTCACTTTAAAAATAAATATATAAACAGATAAATAAATAAATGTATTACCAATAAATAAATAAAGCATTCTAATATTTTCTTTTTACCTCTCAAGTGGGTCATTTTGTACACTAAAAACCTCTCAACTTTTATAAATTTTTGAAGCTACTGGTTCAGGTGAGTAAGTTAGTTGAATGTAAGTGTTCCCGACAGAGGATACAGTGCATGCAAACACATGGAGATAAAAGAAAGCCTGGCACCTTTTCTTTTCTTGCAAGTTGTGTGTGTGAAACACAGAGTGGAAAGGATATGGAATTTTTCATGCAGTCATTTTTACCCTCTCCCTTACTATTAATTTAGGCTTAATGACAACATCTATTTACTCTTCAAACACCTAAGAAAGAATAACAAATAAAAGTTTTATTATACTATGTAAGTCCCTATTTTTACTGTTATTATTTGGCAGGATATAGGACACACTGTATTACTATACTTTCTCTCTAGAAGTAACCTTACAGTTTGGTCTCCTTTCACATAATCCCAACCAAGAGTGAGCAGCATCAGTTTCCTTTTTATCACTTTTGTCTGGTTTATTTCTGAACATCTTATTTGCAGTATTAATCTGTGACATAAGGAGACTTGCTGAGTCTGTGATAGAAAAACAACTAAAGAAGTCCTTTGTACTTCACCTCCCACAAAACCCATAGAGAAGTCCTTTACACTTTATCCCACACTGTGATAAGTTGCCATATGAGGCATATATAGAAGAATAATTATGTTTATTCTTACCAATTTGATTGTAGTTAAAGAGAAAATGGTTGCAATATTTACTACAGCCAAAGACTTGCTGGTCTGCGGTATCTTGTGAAGATGTTAGGCAGAATACCGGGGTAGAATCCAGTCAACTCAGTTTCTCAGAAATATATCTCAAGATTGGCTTGCTTATTTTTCTATTATCCATACTTTTACTGCCTTGGATATTTGAACAGTGTAGCATGTTAATTAATTTACTACATTAAATCCCTTAAAGGAAATAGTAATTGATAATAATTTTACCATCTAAGACAATAGAGACAAAGCTTTCGTGAGGCAACTCAAGCCTTCACTTCAGTGAGTGACAAAGCTGAGAATAGAATGTGAAGTTGCTAACTCAAATATTGAACCCAGTCCATTCAATGTGTTGGCTTTGTTTTGTGACTAAACCAAAGGTTTTTTTTAAAAAAAAAATTAATCAGTGAGAATGTGTTCTGTAATCGTGTCCTAATCCAAAATAAGAGGGTGAGAAATTTTTCACTTCACCAAGAAAAAATATAAGATTGCTTTAGGTAATGATTTCAGCTTATGAAATTAATCAGGCAAACAAACCCCAATAATCCTTCTTTATGAAAAGATTAATTAATGCCATTTCAAAGCTCAGGCACTTTAAAAAAATATCTTTTTTTCTTTCCCCAGCACATATGTTTTTGTAATATAGAGTTCAGAGACTTTAACTTTAGTTGATATATCATCCTAATGAGTATTATATTTCCATTGTTTCCTGATCATTTTTTGGCTGCAGGTACCACAAAAGAAATGTTCAGAGGCGTTAAGCTTAAGGTGGCACCGGGTGACTGCAGCTCTTCAAGGTCTGGGACAAGGAAGTCCAGTTATTCAGATTCCTCTGCTTTCTTCCTTCCTTCTCCCCACTCTCTCTTTCTATTACTTTCTCTGGGAATCCATTTTCCTCTGAAAAATCACCTTCCTTTTAAAAAGACATCTTAATTCATTTAAATAATATTTGTTGAGTATCTGAAAACTTATAAGCACTGTTTCAATCTCTAGACATAAAATGGTGAATAAAACAGAAAAGTTCCAGGGGCGCCTGGGTGGCTCAGTTGGTTGGGCGACTGCCTTCGGCTTAGGTCGTGATCCTGGAGTCCCGGGATCGAGTCCCGCATCGGGCTCCCTGCTCGGCAGGGGGTCTGCTTCTCCCTCTGACCCTCCTCCCTCTCATGCTCTCTGTCTCTCATTCTCTCTCTCTCAAATAAATAAATAAAATCTTTAAAAAAAAAACAGAAAAGTTCCTGCCATCTAGGAACTCACATTCCTGGGTCCCTCTTTGGTACCTGTCTCAGTCAGAGCTCACTGGCATTCACTCATCCCACGCTTTTCCAAATTTCAGCTTTTTTCAAAAGGATAGGTCTTTCCAGTGGCAACTCCTTCCCTGTTATATTTAAATATGTCATCATGCATCAGGCACTTAGAATACTAAGTGGCACATGGAAAGCACTATTTATACAAGTATCCTACAGGTAGAGGATAAGTAGAGCAGAGCATTTTCCATCCTACCGTATGCCAGCAGATACTGCTTATTCTTTTTTTTTTTTAAGATTTTATTTTTTTTAAGTATCTCGACACCCAGTGTGGGGCTCAAACTCACAACCCCAAGATCAAGAGTCACATGCTCCACCGACTGAGCCAGCCAGGCACCCCAGATTATTCTTTTTTTTTTTAAGATTTTATTTATTTATTTGACAGAGACACAGCGAGAGAGGGAACACAAGCAGGGGGAGTGGGAGAGGGAGAAGCAGGCTTCCCGCGGAGCAGGGAGCCCGAGGCGGGGCTCGATCCCAGGACCCTGGGATCATGACCTGAGCCGAAGGCAGCCGCTTAACCGACTGAGCCACCCAGGCGCCCTACCCCAGATTATTCTTAAACAAATGCAGTTTCGTAGGTAAACATCATGATAAGAATGCTACATTTAAACATCCAAATTTATGGAAATATAAATTAAGTTTTAATAATTCACTTCACAAAAGGATTTTCCACATTTCTTCCAATTATAAATTTTATTGAGGCTTTGAAAATATGATTTAAAATACAGAAATATTTTTATTCAAACAAATATGTTAATAAAGTGAAAAATATTATATCTACTCCCTGCTTCTTGAAATGAGATTTAATCTTTTGAAGGGAGCCATAACTATAAAGTAGCTTATGGACACAAAATATGGTGCCCCATAGTCAATGCCAAATAATAATACCTCATATTTATATAATATGAAGTTTACAAAGTCTTGTCACATGCCTCTTTACATTTAGTTCTCTAACAGTCCTGAGAAGTAGATTAAACAAATCCTATAGTTTACATTTTGCAAATGAAGAAACCAAAGGATTAAAGACATTTAGTACTCAGCCTAACTGAAACAGATATGAGCAGTCAGAACTTCTGTCCAATATTCTTTCCACTATAAAACTGCAAAGCATACGTATGGTGATTAACATAACATAATAAAAAAGAAAAACTGCAAAGCATTGTTTCCTTAAGAAAAGTAAAAAACAAATAAAAAATAAAATAAAATAAGCCACAAGCAAAATGACCTGTTAGCTGGAAGCCAGAATCAGCAGATTGAGGGCTAGCCTACAGTTCATAGCATTACCAGTAAGGTTAAGCAAGGTGACCCCCATCCAACTCAGACTCCAACCCCAGGTTCCAGGAAGCATATCTGAATACAGGTCGACTTCAGATGAAGCATAACTTGATAACTTTTGTCCTACCCTCACCTCATCGCAAAATTTAGTGTATTAGAGATATCATTTAAGATGGGGATTGAGGAAGAGGGGTAAAATCTGAGTCAGAATAAGTGTACCTATAGTAGAGAATATGGTCTAGGCAGGTTCAAAAATTCCGAGACAGTGAACACGGCCAGAAACAACTGGGCATGGTACTTTGAAGTAATTGCACATACTTTCACATTTAAATTAGACTATTCTGATAGATATGGAAAAATAATTTTACCAGGATACTTTTCAAAGTTCCTTCCTAAACTAATTAGGGAAAAATCCCAGCAAGATTTTGGGAGTCATTCTCTCTCTCTCTCTTACTTACTTGCCTTTGTCCTCTTCTTCACTGAACTACTGAGGAAGGCATTGTTTTCATTAAGTGAGGGTGGGCATCAGGAAACTTGCAACTTGAGCCTCCATTTTACCAACTAACTCAAACTAGTATCATAATAAGAAAATACCCTTTAATTTTTTTTTTTTTTTTTTAGAAATGAGTTCAAACAACATACCAATCTAGGGTGGTTCAACACACTTCATTTAGTTTTACAAAAAGCTTGCAAATACTTGTAAATGATTTCCTTGCACTATAGGCCTGCCAGTTATGTCTTGTGGCAACTTGTTACTTACCAAAATAAAGTTCCAATTCATTAATCTAGCACTAAGGTACTTGCATGATCAGATTTTTCTTATTTTCCTTATTCCCCATCTTATTCACCCATTCTTCACTTTCACAAAACATTTTTCCTCTTTCTCATGTGCATCCTGTACTCTGTGTTGTCTTCCTGCTTGGTTATGATGTCTCTTCTACCTGCTGTGGCTTAATCTTTCTCCTACAACCCAGTTATGCTGCCACTTCCTCCTCCCAACTCTCCCTCTGTCTCCTCTGCATGAATTTCCTAAGTACTTTATCAGGACCTCTCTTATGTCATTTGTAACACCACACAGTTAAAGAGTATAACTGTCTTATCCCTTTTCCAGCCTATAAGCTCCTTAACATTGGGAACCATCTATGTTTCACTCACTCCCATATACACTGGTGCCGCCCATCACCCCCATAACTGCTTGCAGTGTAATAGAATAGAAGCAGCATGGGCTCTGAAGTCTGACAGCCCTGATTTCAAATCCTTGCTCTATCCTTTATTAGCCATATAACCTTGGGCAAGATACTTCACCTCTCTAAACCTGTTAACTCTTGCATAAAAAAGAGACGATAATACCCATTCTGTTGTTACAAGAAACAAGAATTAAGTGAGAAAGCAGGCACAGAGTTCTTAGTACTATATCTCAGACGTGCTAGGTCCTAAAAGGTGGTGGTAGTACTAGTAAGTAGTGGTCTTAACTTATCTTTTAGAAGCCACTTGATTGCTTCAGTGCCTCAGTCACACAGGGGATAAAAAGAACCCATGTGTATCACACATGCAAGTATTTAAGGACTATTTTGAACTGGTCTGTAAACTCTTATAACTACTTAGAGAAAAGTACCTCATAAACTCACTACAAAACAATAGAACTCTCCTTTAAGTGCTATTAGAAATGCAGATATTCTGCAGTATTTAATTTACTAGGATAATCATAGCCTCAGGCAATTTTAGGTGGCAATTCTTTCTGTAGTATCCTCCCTGATTGGCTTCATGAAATCTTTTTATCTTGAAGAATTTTGTATTTTTTTTTTCTTATTGCTACAACACAGAGTACGAAATTTGTAGTTTCCATATCCAGAATGACAGGTCAACATAGGGATGCTGTCAAAATGGCCATCAAACTGCAAGAACTGTGGGTCACACCATCTGGAGAAGTACAAAGTGTGCTCTGTTGAGAAACCTGGGGGCAACATCAGTCAGTCTTTGTGTTAGTCCTAGGGTCCAAGGGAGGAAGAATGAAGTAAATTTGAACAGAAACAACAGACCAGAGCTGACAGGTGGGAAGTTGTACCACAGAAGTAAAGCTATTCATGTCCCTCGGTAATTCTCAGTAATCATTTTTATATTGTAATTGTTTCTTGTGATCATTATTAAGAAAAATGGAGAAACATCTGATAAAAAGCTTCTCAGATAGAGTCTATATAATAAAAAATTGTATTAGTAACTTAAAGCAATTTCATGTTTAGGGTTCAGGACCTGTCTTTACTGATACAAGTTCTCGTCATCTCTTAATTTATTAGATAAGCTCATTTAATTCATTTTAATTGATTTTTAGTATAATACTTTGTGGTAACTAATTTATGTATTGTTATATAAGTTACTACCAACATGACTGCTATTTGAATTATAAACTCAACAAAGCAATATACTTGGGAAAGTAAAAGATAAAATTTGTATTTGGATAGGACTGGGGCATTAAAACAAGTTTTAAAAAATTTCTAAAAACTTAAGATATAAAATAACAAAATATAAAATAACAAAAATTAAAATTAAGAAAACTCCTAATTAGAGAATTAAATCTATATTGGAGAGTCATGCCATTTTATAAATGGTCACACGGTAGTATAAATGTATATAATTGCAAAGTGATTACTAGACTGTAATGAAATACATCTGTGGTGATTACACATTCCAAAGAGAAAGTACACATAATAGTGTATGTAGAGAGGAAACAACATTGAGTTGTCAGAAGTTGTAAGATATTTCAAGCTTAGCACAATCATTTGCCCTCTCTGAACCTCAGTTTTTTCATCTGTGAAGGAGCAGATTATTGCTGCCTAAGAACTTCTTAGTAGTAATATTTTGTGTTGTGATTGTGGGCATACTCCTTTTATAGTGAATTTAAAAATTGAGATTAAGTAGCCAGTAGATTATAAATATACAGAACCCCTAGATATGAACTCTCACTTATTCATAGGCTACTCTTGTTAGAAATGTTTAATGGAAGATAAAGCTGAAAATCAGTATTTTTATGCAGAGATAAAAGAACTAAAATCTAGTCAGGCTGAAATTAAAAATGCTATATCTGAGATGCAAACCGAAATGGAGGCCATAAAAATAAGGATGGACAAATCAGAGGAGTGAATCAGTGATATATAAGATACAACTATGGAAAATAATGAAGCTGAAAAGAAGAGAGAAAGAAAAGTAATGAATCAAAAGGTAGACTTAGGAAACTCAATGACTTACTAAAATGTAGTAACGTTCATATCATAGGAGTCCCAGAACATGAGGAGAGAGGAGAATGGGCAGAAGGTTTATTCAAACAAATTATAGCTGGAAACTTCCCTAATGTGGGGAAGGACACAGACATCAAAATCCAAGAAGCATAAAAACTCCCATTAAATTCAACAAAAGCTGACCATCACCAAGGCATATCATAGTCAAATTCACAAAATGCAGACAATGAAAATAAGTATTTTTGTATTTTTATTCCAAAATGAAATACAGTCTAAAAGTCTGGATTAATTTAACTGTATTATAACTTGTTACCTTCACATTTCTCAAATCAGCTAATAGAAAAACACAGGAAAGTATTCTGTATTATTTTATTTTGATGATTATTTTAAGCCTAAAATAACATAAGCAATGAAGCTAAGATGAACAGGGAAAGAAAAGGAAAAAGTCCATGTAAATGTAGACTGAATTCCATTTAATCACTGTTCAGTGTTCAAGCATACTTCAGGTAGTCCCTGAATTATTTAACCACTTTTGACTTATTTTTATGGAACTATAGGCTTATTTTGACCACCAGATGGAGCCAGTATTGTTCAATTTATAACATAAAAGATATGCTGAAAATAAAAAGTGGTTAAATAAAATGAATAAATCACAGATTTCTTATTTTAGTTCTTAGTACAGAAAGAAATTAAACTTTCAGCCTAGTCTTCCCCTAAATTTCTGCCTATCTTTGTCATGTGCATATAGACACCTCTAGTAAATAATTTCTTTATTGTGAATAATTTTCATCTTGGCAGTTTCATTGGATAAAGAGACCAGTTTTCTTCTGATTCACTTTTTTTTTTTTTAGATTTTTATTTATTTTTTGACAGAGAGAGAGAGACAGCAAGAGAGGGAACACAAGCAGGGGAGGAGTGGGAGATGGAGAAGCAGGCTTCCCTGCCGAGCAAGGAACCTGATGTGGGGCTCGATCCCAGGACACTGGGATCGTGACCTGAGCGGAAGGCAGACGCTAAACGGCTGAGCCACCCAGGTGCCCTCTTCTGATTCACTTTTTAAAGACGTCATCTAAGCAACTTTCAATTATCTTTTTTTTTTTTTAAAGATTTTATTTATTTATTTGACAGAGACAGAGACAGCGAGAGCAGGAACACAAGCAGGGGGAGTGGGAGAGGGAGAAGCAGGCTTCCTGCTGAGCCAGGAGCCCGATGTGGGACTTGATCCCAGGACTCTGGGATCATGACCTGAGCCGAAGGCAGTCGCTTAACCCAACTGAGCCACCCAGGCGCCCGCAACTTTCAATTATCTTTAAAACAAAATTAGTACAGGGGCGCCTGGGTGGCTCAGTCGGTTAAGCATCTGCCTTCAGCTCGGGTCATGATCTCTGGGTCTTGGGAACGAGCCCTGCATCAGGCTTCCTGCTCAGTAGGGAGTCTGCTTCTCTCTCTCTCTCACTCTCTCTCCCTCTGCTTCTCCCCATTGCTCGTTCTCTCTCCCTCTCAAATAAATAAATAGAATCTTAAAAAAAAATTTAAAAAACCCCAAATTAGTACAAATTTAACCTCTTGTCATTTAATAAATACTATGGATTATAATTATGAAAAATGATAATAAAAAGTATATGTAGGTTCTCATCTTAATGTCAAAGAATATCCCCATTATTGTCATTTCCATAATGGATTTTCCTAATAAAACAAACCAAAATATAGGCATTCTGACTGGGGGGAGGATATATAGTTTATCCCCAGGAGCTCCTCAAGGAGATGGTAAAGCTACAACCCTTATAGAGATTCTACCCAGAAAGCTTAGTGTTCAAGTAAATCAGAGGTAGCTGCCTTAAAGTTGACTTCTACTCCTCTTAACTATTTAATATATGTTAGAAATTATTTATCTGTGACTCAATTTAGCAACTATCTGTTGAAAAAATATTTGTATGCTAAGGGCCCTAAGGCCCTACAAGTCCCTCAAAGAGTCTTTTATCCAGCCAGAACAATAAAGCAACTATGGACACTGCTGTAATTTAAAATCTAAACATGATCAAATTGTTCATTTGTCCATTCAGCTACTATTTATTGAGTATACACTATATGCAAGGCATATGCTAGGCCCCAAACGGCATAATCCCTGCCGTGTGTGTGTGTGTGTGTGTGTGTGTGTGTAGCCTTGGGGGCAGTACAGACAAAGAAGCAGTCATGGTAGAGTGCTTAAACTGTTTAATGGTTCAAATGAGGGGGAAAATATTACTAATTAAGGATTATCAAGAAAAAGTTATAAAGGATTCTTCCTAGATATAAATTATTTACATAAACCCACTGTTTGGCAAACTCTATTTCCCATTTATTATGGTCTGGGAGGAATTTTGAACCTTTATTTGGTAGGATTTTATTTCATCAGACACATCCAACTGGTGATCTGATGCCTTTTTATATCAAATTGGAGTATTTTCTAAGTTTTCTTGTGTGTCAAACATGAAGAAGAAATAACCAAGCTGGTTAAGAACTTGTCATTTAGGGCCAGACTATATGGGCTTATATTCTCATGTTTATAGCCCCTTGGATAGGTTACTTAACCTCTTACTACCTTAATTTCCTTATCAGCAAAATAGGGCTAATACTATGCCTTCCTTATAGGGTTGTTTATCAGGATTAACCAAGTAATTCAGGTACTTGTGTGTGGCACATAGTGAGTACTTAAAATGCTAGCTATCTTGGATATCTCTTTTCAAGTCTGGTACTTTTCCTAGAATTAAGAACTCATGTATATAAAATCTGATTAAAAAAAAAACAAAAACATACTTTTTAGCTTCCAGAAAGTATAAGATACAACTATGTATGACCAGCATTTATATTTTCTATATCCATTAAAGTCTATGCCTTTTGTTTTCTTTTTTTTTATTATGTTATGTTAGTCAACATACATTACATCATTAGTTTTTGATGGAGTGTTCCATGGTTCATTGTTTGCACATAACATCCAGTGCTCCATTCAATATGTGCCCTCCTTACTACCCATCACCAGGCTAGCCCATTCCCCCACCCCTCTCCCCTCTAAAACCCTCAGTTTGTTTCTCAGAGTCCATAGTCTCCCATGGTTCGTCTCCCCCTCTGATTCCCCCCCCCCTACATTTTTCCCTTCCTACTAGCTTCTTTTTTTTTTTTTTTAACATATAATGTATTATTTGTTTCAGAGGTACAGGTCTGTGATTCATCAGTCTTAACACAATTCATAGCGCTCACCATATCACATACCCTCCCCAATGTCCATTACCCAGCCACTCCATCCCTCCCACCCCCCACCACTCCAGCAATCCTCAGTTTGTTTCCTGAGATTAAGAATTCCTCATATCAGTGAGATCATATGATACTTGTCTTTCTCTGAATGACTTATTTCACTTAGCATAATACCCTCTAGTCCCATCCACGTCATTGCAAATGGCAAGATTTGGGGGGTTTTTTTTGATGGCTACATAATATTCCACAGTATATGTATACCACATCTTCTTTATCCATTCATCTGTCAATGGACATCTTGGCTCTTTCCACAGTTTGGCTATTGTGGACATTGCTGCTATAAACATTGGGGTGCTTGTACCCCTTCGGATCACTACATTTGTATCTTTGGGGTAAATACCCTGTAGTGCAATTGCTAGGTCATACAGTAGCTCTATTTTCAACTTTTTGAGGAACCTCCATACTGTTTTCCAGAGTGGCTGCCCCAGCTTGCATTCCCACCAACAGTGTAGGAGAGTTTCCCTTTCTCTGCATCCCCACCAACATCTGTCGTTTCCTGACTTGTTAATTTTAGCCATTCTGACTGGTGTGAGGTGGTATCTCATTGAGGTTTTGATTTGGATTTCCCTAATGCCGAGCGATGTTGAGCACTTTTTCATGTGTCTGTTGGCCATTTGGATGTCTTCTTTGGAAAATTGTCTGTTCATGTCTTCTGCCCATTTCTTGATTGTATTATTTGTTCTTTGTATCCCTTTTGTTTTCAAATGTTGTTTACTATTAGCAGTAACATTACTTCTATTTGTACAAAAGTTTTTGTTTATTATGGGAATTTTTCAAAAATTTCCTTGAAGTACTGGATCCCAATATATTTAAAATAATTTATAAGCAGCTTTACTAACAGTTTCTGATACATACTGATTATTCAATAAGCTTTTTTTAAAAAAATGAATGAATGTAACAGCTCCTTGGAGCTGTCAAGCTCCTTGAGCTCTGGTCCTGACACAGTGGAGGAATAAGCCCTTTATCTATAAAATGAGATTTGTAGATGGATACCATTGGTTCATTAGCTAAGTAACCACAGTTGAGTAGTCATCATCCCTTTATGTTCAGAACAAAAAGGTTTCACAGTGAAGAGATTCAAGTGGAGCAAGGATTGTTTCTGACTAGCTCTTAGAGGAGGGGTTAAAGGCATTCTTTATAACATGCAGGGACAGAATTGCAGTACTTAACTTTGTCACCTAAACTAAGAGTCAGAACACACGTTTTAGCCCGGGCTCTGCTGCTGATCCCCCTGGGAGACTGGCTGAGTAACTTCACTTACCTAAACATTGGTTACCTCACCTATAAACTGAGAAGGTAGATTAGAAGATCCTCAAGATAACTTCTAGCTCTGGTGCTCTAGTGAACTGATACTCCAGTGATAAACTGATGATTATAGTGATGTTGGACATTCTCTTCACCAGGCCCTTTCACATATATTACCTAGTTTTATCTCAGAAATAAGCTAAGATACTTTATTCTAACACTATAACATATGTAAGCTTTAAGCCCTCTAAGGAATCAGCCATTTGAAACTTAAAGTCAATGGCTTGATTTCTTAACTGTTTTCACATATCTTAGGTTTGTTTCACCCTTTAGACTACATTATAGAATGCAAAGTTTGTATCATTTATGTTTTAGATGTCTTTTACACCATTTCTCAGAATGCCCACATATGAGAGATACTAGGTAAAATTTTATTTTCTGGATTGAAGTTTTAACTAAAGTCAGTAGGCCTTTTGTATCATACAGATCTGGGCTCAAATCCCAGCTTTACCATATTCTAATTCCTGTTTCCTCATTTGGTTTATGGATCCTTCATAGAAAATCAAAGCACTTTAACATGGTGCCTGACATATACTCTTTGGTAAATGCTCTTTTTTCCCACCACTCTTCATTCCTATTTATTTAGCATGTTTTGTAGACATTTCAGTTAATGACAAATAGTCATCATATTACATCATTATTATTTATGAATTATCATCCACTGTATATTGAGATTTATAAGAAAGCTAAAAGTAGAACAGTCTGTACTTAGAGAAACTAAATTTTTCAAACTCCTTGTGTATTTTATTAGCCAGTTTTATGTCTCTAAAATCATCCAGTCACTTATTCAATTTTTGTTTATTCAGGGGGATTCAAGCACATGAGAAATGAATGTGCTACTTCCTGTTCTGGCAATATGGACTGAGTTAGCACAGACCTTCCTTCTCCTACAAATATATAGAAATGCTGGATAAAATATGATCCGCCCAATTTAAATACTTAGATAAGCTTAAGAAAGGGAGAGAAACAGAGAGACAGAGAGAGAAGGTAAGAAAAAAAGAAAAGTGCTAGGTACCAGAAACAAAGGGGAAGCAAAACCAGAGCATTAAGTGGGCAAGCTGATATTATAGTTGCCCAGGGGAGTATTGGAACCAGATGTAGGCTCTACTAGCTAGAAGCTGGGCATTTTAATCTCAGACTTGGACAGAGATGTGGCCATGGCTCAAGAGAAATGGGAACTAGAAAAACTGTCCACCTGGTCAGAAAGGCCACAGTGAAGCTTGTCGTGTTTCAAACCTATATGTGGGGGAGATTAAAAAAAAAAAGTCTCAAAAAATCAAAACCCTAAACTTCTACCAGGCATGGCTACAACGTCTGAATATACATTCCCTATATGGTATAGGAATCCTAAGCCAAGAAATTAACTTGAAAAAAAAAAATGGCTCTAGACTACTGGAACCCCTCAATTGCCTGATAGAAACAAATGCAAAAGTTCTTTGTAGAAACTCTTAAACAATCCTGTGTGCCTAGGATTCCTATGGAGCATGATGGAGATGCAGCTCTAGCTAAACTCACAATCAAAAATTAGAAAACACATAGAGAAATGATGAGCCTAGGAAGAGAGTCAGAAGACATAACAGAAAGATCCCCAAGAAGAATCTGAAAGATACAAATAACAGGTGTTTTAAATAATTAAAGGATTTTTTTTTTAAGGACTAAATATCATAATAAAGACTGAGACTATTAAAAGAACAGGTGAATTTGAAGAATAGCCAAAAAGAATATCTAGATATAAAAAATATAATTATGGCTCAGTTTATGTGTTAAAAACTGATTAGATACAACTAAACAAAGAGTTAATGAACTGAAATATAAAACTAAGGAAATTATTCAGAGTATACTGCTGAGAAATAAAAATAAAAAATAATGTGCTGTGATTATTCGTAGTTGATCATATTGTAAAGAGAAGTATTTATACTAATGTGATATACTTAGTTATGAAATAGAATAGTTGCCAGATTTTTCACACAGTTGGGTTTATGCAGCAAATGTCACTGCATTAGAAAATCTCGAACAAAATGGCTGACTGTTAATACACTGCACATTAATAACATTCTTCAAACTGTGTAACAAAGAGGTAAGCAATAACCCAAGGCTTGAAAAGAAAGATTACTAGCATTCTTTTTTTTTTTAAAAGATTTTATTTTTTGACAGAGAGAGACAGCGAGAGAGGGAACACAAGCAGAGGGAGTGGGAGAGGGAGAAGCAGGGGGAGTGGGAGAGGGAGAAGCGGACTTCCCGCTGAGCAGGGAGCCCAATGTGGGACTCAATCCCAAGACCCTGAGATCATGACCTGAGCCAAAGGCAGACACTTAACGACTGAGCCACCCAGGCACCCCGATTACTGGCATTCTTGATTACATCTGGCTCATCTTGGTTTGCCAGCCAAAGATAAGAAGAGATAGGTTGTTGGTTTTTGGTGTTTTTTTTTTAATCATAAATTTTCATTATTATGTGTGCATGTAAGCTAATATAAAATGTTAGTACTTTTTTCTTGAGACAAAACCTGAGCTCCATAAACCCAGATGTTAACTAATCCTCACAGGGAAGTATTACAGGGTCAAGTCTATAAATTGGTATTCTAATTTCTAACTTAGTAAAAATTACTTTGATCTGCTTCTGATAGCTGTCTGACTTATTTGTTGGATATATTTGTTTCTTTTTTTTTATTCTTATGTTAATCCCCATACATGACATCATTAGTTTTAGATGTAGTGTTCCATGATTTATTGTTTGTGCATAACACCCAGTGCTCCATACAGAATGTGCCCTCCTCAATACCCATCACCAGGCTAACCCATCCTCCCACCCCCCTCCCCTCTAGAACCCTCAGTTTGTTTTTCAGAGTCCATCGTCTCTCATGGTTCGTCTCCCCCTCTGATTTCCCCCCCTTCATTCTTCCCCTCCTGCTACCTTCTTCTTTTTTTTTTTTTCTTAACATATATTGCATTATTTGTTTCAGAGGTACAGATCTGAGATTCAACAGTCTTGCACAATTCACAGAGCTTACCAGAGCACATACCCTCCCCAGTGTCTATCACCCAGTCACCCCATCCCTCCCACCCCACCCCCCACTCCAGCAACCCTCAGTTTGTTTCCTGCGATTAAGAATTCCTCATATCAGTGAGGTCATATGATACATGTCTTTTTCTGTTTGACTTATTTCGCTCAGCATAATACCCTCCAGTTCCATCCACGTCATTGCAAATGGCAAGATCTCATTCCTTTTGATGGCTGCATAATATTCCATTGTATATATATACCACATCTTCTTTATTCATTCATCTGTCGATGGACATCTTGGCTCTTTCCACAGTTTGGCTATTGTGGACATTGCTGCTATAAACATCGGGGTGCATGTACCCTTTCGGATCGCTACTTTTGTATCTTTGGGGTAAATACCCAGTAGTGCAATTGCTGGATCATATGGTAGCTCTATTTTCAACTTTTTGAGGAACCTCCATACAGTTTTCCAGAGTGGCTGCACCAGCTTGCATTCCCACCAACAGTGTAGGAGGGTTCCCCTTTCTCCGCATCCCCGCCAACATCTGTCGTTTCCTGACTTGTTAATTTTAGCCATTCTGACTGGTGTGAGGTGGTATCTCATTGAGGTTTTCATTTGGATTTCCCTGATGCCGAGTGATATTGAGCACTTTTTCATGTGTCTGTTGGCCATTTGGATGTCTTCTTTGGAAAATTGTCTGTTCATGTCTTCTGCCCATTTCTTGATTGGATTCTTTGTTCTTTGGGTGTTGAGTTTGATGAGTTCTTTATAGATTTTGGATACTAGCCCTTTATCTGATATGTCATTTGCAAATATCTTCTCCCCTTCTGTCGGTTGTCTTTTGGTTTTGTTGCTGTTTCCTTTGCTTTGCAAAAGCTTTTTATCTTGATGAAGTCCCAATAGTTCATTTTTGCCCTTGCTTCCCTTGCCTTTGGCAATGTTTCTAGGATGAAGTTGCTTCGGCTGAGGTCAAAGAGGTTGCTTCCTGTGTTGTCCTTTAGGATTTTGATGGGCTCCTGTCTTACATTGAGGTCTTTCAACCATTTGGAGTCTATTTTTGTGTGTGGTGTAAGGAAATGGTCCAGTTTCATTCTTTTGCATGTGGCTATCATTTTTCCCAACACCATTTGTTGAAGAGACTGTCTTTTTTCCATTGGACATTCTTTCCTGCTTTGTCAAAGATGAGTTGACCATAGAGTTGAGGGTCCATTTCTGGGCTTTCTATTCTGTTCCATTGATCTGTGTGTCTGTTTTTGTGCCAGTACCATACTGTCTTGATGATGACAGCTTTGTAATAGAGCTGGAAGTCCGGAACTGTGGTGCCGCCAGCTTTGCTTTTCTTTTTCAACATTCCTCTGGCTATGCGGGGTCTTTTCTGGTTCCATACAAATTTTAGGATTATTTGTTCCATTTCTTTGAAAAAAGTGGATGGTATTTTGATGGGGATTGCATTGAATGTGTAGATTGCTCTAGGTAGCATTGACAGCTTCACAATATTTGTTCTTCCAATCCATGAGCATGGAACGTTTTTCCATTTCTTTGTGTCTTCCTCAATTTCTTTCATGAGTATTTTATAGTTTTCTGAGTACAGATCCTTAGTCTCTTTGGTTAGATTTATTCTTAGGTATCTTATGGTTTTGGGTGCAATTGTAAATGGGATCGACTCCTTAATTTCTCTTTCTTCTGTCTTGTTGTTGGTGTATAGGAATGCCACTGACTTCTGTGCATTGATTTTATATCCTGCCACTTTACTGAATTCCTGTATGAGTTCTAGCAGTTTTGGGGTGGAGTCTTTGGGGTTTCCCACATAAAGTATCATATCATCTGCACAGAGTGAGAGTTTGACTTCTTTGCCGATTCAGATGCCTTTTATTTCTTTTTGTTGTCTGATTGCTGTGGCTAGGACTTCCAATACTATGTTGAATAGCAGTGGTGATAGGGGACATCCCTGCCGCGTTCCTGACCTTACGGGAAAAGCTCTCAGTTTTTCCCCATTGAGAATGATATTCGCTGTAGGTTTTTCATAGATGGCTTTTATGATATTGAGGTATGTACCCTCTATGCCTATACTCTGAAGAGTTTTGATCAAGAAAGGATGCTGTGGGGCGCCTGGGTGGCTCAGTCGTTAAGCGTCTGCCTTCGGCTCAGGTCATGATCCCGGGGTCCTGGGATCGAGTCCCACATCGGGCTCCCTGCTCCGCGGGAAGCCTGCTTCTCCCTCTCCCACTCCCCCTGCTTGTGTTCCTGCTCTCGCTATCTCTCTCTCTGTCATATAAATAAATAAAATCTTAAAAAAAAAAAAAAAAAGGATGCTGTACTTTGTCAAAAGCTTTTTCTGCATCTATTGAGAGGATCATATGATTCTTGTTCTTTCTTTTGTTAATGTATTGTATCGCATTGATTGATTTGCGGATGTTGAACCAACCTTGCAGCCCAGGGATAAATCCCACTTGGTCATGGTGAATAATCCTTTTAATGTACTGTTGGATCCTATTGGCTAGTATTTTGGTGAGAATTTTTGCATCCATGTTCATCAGGGATATTGGTCTGTAATTCTCCTTTTTGATGGGGTCCTTGTCTGGTTTTGGGATCAAGGTAATGCTGGCCTCATAAAATGAGTTTGGAAGTTTTCCTTCCATTTCTATTTTTTGGAACAGTTTCAGAAGAATAGGTATTAATTCTTCTTGAAATGTTTGGTAGAATTCCCCTGGGAAGCCATCTGGCCCTGGGCTTTTGTTTTTTGGGAGATTTTTGATGACTGCTTCAATTTCCTTAGTGGTTATAGGTCTGTTCAGGTTTTCTATTTCTTCCTGGTTCAGTTTTGGTAGTTGATACATCTCTAGGAATGCATCCATTTCTTCCAGGTTATCTAATTTGCTGGCATAGAGTTGCTCATAATATGTTCTTAAAATTGTTTGTATTTCTTTGGTGTTGGTTGTGATCTCTCCTCTTTCACTCATGATTTTGTTGATTTGGGTCATTTCTCTTTTCTTTTTGATAAGTCTGGCCAGGGGTTTATCAATCTTGTTAATTCTTTCAAAGAACCAGCTCCTAGTTTCGTTGATCTGTTCTACTGTTCTTTTGGTTTCTATTCATTGATTTCTGCTCTGATCTTTATTATTTCTCCTCTCCTGCTGGGTTTAGGCTTTATTTGCTGTTCTTTCTCCAGCTCCTTTAGGTGTAGGGTTAGGTTGTGTATTTGAGACCTTTCTTGTTTCTTGAGAAAGGCTTGTATTGCTATATACTTTCCTCTTAAGACTGCCTTTGCTGCATCCCAAAGATTTTGAATAGTTGTGTTTTCATTTTCATTGGTTTCCATGTATTTTTTAATTCTTCTTTAATTTCCTGGTTGACCAATTCATTCTTTAGTAGGATGTTCTTTAGCCTCCATGTATTTGAGCTCTTTCCAACTTTCCTCTTGTGATTGAGTTCTAGTTTCAAAGCATTGTGGTCTGAAAATATGCAGGGAATGATCCCAATCTTTTGGTACCGGTTGAGACTTGATTTGTGACCTAGGATGTGATCTATTCTGGAGAATGTTCCATGGGGACTAGAGAAGAATGTGTATTCCGTTGCTTTGGGATGGAATGTTCTGAATATGTCTGTGAAGTCCATTTGGTCCAGTGTGTCATTTAAAGTCTTTATTTCCTTGTTGATCTTTTGCTTAGACGATCTGTCCATTTCAGTGAGGGGGGTGTTAAAGTCCCCCACTATTATTGTATTGTTGTCGATGTATTTCTTTGCTTTTGTTATTAATTGGCTGCTCCCATGTTAGGGGCAGAGATATTTACAATTGTTAGATCTTCTTGTTGGATAGACCCTTTAAGTAGGATATAATGTCCTTCCTCATCTCTTATTACAGTCTTTGGTTTAAAATCTAATTTGTCTGATAGAAGGATTGCCACCCCAGCTTTCTTTTGGTGTCCATTAGCATGGTAAATGGTTTTCCACCCCCTCACTTTAAATCTGGGGGTGTCTTTGGTTCTAAAATGAGTCTCTTGTAGACAGCATATTGATGGGTCTTGTTTTTTAATCCAGTCTGATAGCCTGTGTCTTTTGATTGGGGCATTTAGTCCATTTACATTCAGGGTAACTATTGAAAGATATGAATTTAGTGCCATTGTATTGCCTGTAAGGTGACTGTTACCGTATATTGTCTGTGTTCCTTTCTAGTCTATGTTGCTTTTAGGGTCTCTCTTTGCTTAGAGGACCCCTTTCAATATTTCTTGTAGGGCTGGTTTTGTGTTTGCAAATTCCTTTAGTTTTTGTTTGTCCTGGAAGCTTTTTATCTCTCCTTCAATTTTCAATGACAGCCTAGCTGGATATAGTATTCTTGGCTGCATATTTTTCTCATTTAGTGCTCTGAATATATCCTGCCAGTCCTTTCTGGCCTGCCAGGTCTCTGTGGATAGGTCTGTTGCCAATCTAATGTTTCTACCATTGTAGGTTACAGATCTCTTCTCCTGAGCTGCTTTCAGGATTTTCTCTTTGTCTATGAGACTCGTAAGTTTTACTATTAGATGTCGGGGTGTTGACCTATTTTTATTGATTTTGAGAGGGGTTCTCTGTGCTTCCTGGATTTTGATGCCTGTTTCCTTCCCCAAATTAGGGAAGTTCTCTGCTATAATTTGCTCCATTATACCTTCTGCCCCCCTCTCTCTTTCTTCTTCTTCTGGGATCCCAATTATTCTAATGTTGTTTCGTCTTATGGTATCGCTTATCTCTCGAATTCTGCCCTCATGATCCAGTAGTTGTTTATCTCTCTTTTTCTCAGCTTCTTTATTTTCCATCATTTCATCTTCTATATTACTGATTCTCTCTTCTGCCTCATTTATTCTAGCACTTAGCGCCCCCGTATTTGATTGCACCTCATTAATAGCCTTTTTGATTTCTACTTGGTTAGATTTTAGTTCTTTTACTTCTCCAGAAAGGGTTTCTCTAATAACCTCCATATTTTTTTCAAGCCCAGCTAGTATCTTTAAAATGATGATTCTGAACTCTAGATCTGACATCGTACTAATGTCCATATTGAGTAGGTCCCTGGCAGTCAGTACTACCTCTTGTTCTTTTTGTTGAGGTGATTTTTTCCGTCTTGTTATTTTGTGCAGAGGAGAATAGATTAATGAAAGAACAAAATGCTAGCAGAGTAACAACGTCCCCAGAAAATATACTCTAAACAAATCAGAAAAGACCTGAAGCAGTGGGAAAAGAAAGGGAAAGAGAGAAAAAAGAAAAAGAAAAAAAAAGAAAAAGATAAAGATAAAGATAAAAACAAAAACAAACAAAACAACAACAACAACAACAACAAAAAACCAGAATGTGATCAAATATGATCAGGCTGGTATATAGATCAGTGCCACACACTAGATTTGGGGTGTATTTTGGTCTGTTAGACCTCCCAAGGTGCCTCCCAAAGTGCCTCCCAAAATTTTAAAGAAAGAAAAACTTATATATGTACAAAAATAAGGGTTGATATGATGAAGGGATGGAATATGACTGTAAAGATGGAAAGTATAAAAAATTTTATAAAAGGAATTGATAAGACGTTGTTTGAAGAAAGAAAGAAGAGGATTTAAAAAAAGCAAAAAGAAAAAAAAGGGAGAGAATGTGATCAGGCAGGGGAGTAGAAAAAACCATATACTAGAGATTTAGGGTATATTTTGATCTGTTAGAAGAAACTATCTCAAAATTTTAAAGAGAGAACAACTTATATATATATGCCAAAAATATGGATAACTACTATGAAGGGATAGAATATGACTCCAAAAATGAAAAATAAAAATGTTTTTTAAAAAAGGGATTGATAAGATGTTGGTTGAAAAAGGGAAAAAGAAAAATTAAAAAAAAGAAAAAAAGACAGTTAAAAAAAAATTAACTTTGAATGACTAAAGAATCCCAAAGCCATGAACTCTATGTGCAGTAGTCCCCTAGCGCTGGAGTTCTGCCGTTCTCATTGATCGGTAAACTTGGTCTTGGCTGGCTGTTCTCGCTGATCTTCTGGGGAGGGGCCTGTTGCCGTGGTTTCCAAATGTCTTGCCGGAGGCGGAATTGCCCCGCCCTTGCCCCCTCCCGGCTAAGTAATCTGCTCGGGTTTGCTCTCCGGGGCTTTTGTTCCCTGCGAGCTTTCCGTACAGCTTTGGAGGCGGAGAGTGAAAATGGTGGCCTCCCAATCTCCGCCCCGGAGGAGCCGAGAACTCGGGCCCCGCTCCTCAGGGAGCCCCCAGAGAAAAGCCGCCAGTCACTCCCGTCTCCCCGGTCTCCGGCCGCACTCCGTGCTCACCTGGCCTGTGACCGCGCGTTTCTATCTCTGGCACCCGACCCCGGGTGCAGTCTCCAAACCCAGCAGATCCCTGCGGTGCACTCCCGCGTGGCTCCCCCCGGGGGAGGAAGGTGAGTCTCCCCGGACCTGCCACTTGTTGGGTCCCTGCTGGAGGAGCAGCGGCCCGACTGTGCCGCGGATCACGGTTTATGGCAACCCTGAGCTGAGAGCCCGCGCCTCGGCTCCGTCTCTGCAGCGGGCTTCCCTGCTCCGATACCTGGGAGCTCTGCCACGCTCAGGCACCCCCAGTCTTTCTGTGACCCCGAGGGTCCTGAGACCACACTGTCCCGGAGGGTTCCACCCCCCGCTTAGCCACCAGAGTGTCGTCCCTCAGCGGAGCAGACTTTTAAAAGTCCCGATTTTGTGCTCCGTGGTTCTATCACTTGCCAGAAGCGCCGACGGAGGCCCCTCCCCCGCCGTCTATCCTCCCGAATATCGCCTGGATTCACTTCTCCGCACGTCCTACCTTCCAGAAAGTGGTCGCTTTTCTGTTCAGAGAGTTGTTGCTCTTCTTTTCTTCAATCTCCTGTTGAGTTCGTAGGTGTTCAGAATGGTTTGACCCCTATCCAGCTGAATTCCTGAGAGGAGACAAAATCCAGGTCTCCTACTCCTCCGCCATCTTGCTCCGCCCCTGATATATTTGTTTCTTATGATGACATCAAATTGAACTTGTTTATTAGTTGTTGTTATTGTTGTTGCTTTAACGAGGAACAAAAGTGGCAGGTAATTGGAAAATCAACCAATATCAAACGATTGTATCTTATAAAGCAGGAGAAGAATGTAAAATAGCAGTGCTAAATTTTAGGCACATCTTTTTTTTTTTTTTTCATGAACATTGGGGGGGCGCTTGGGTGGCTCAGTCATTAAGTGTCTGCCTTCGGCTCAGGTCATGATCCCAGGGTCTTGGGATCGAGTCCCGCATCGGGCTCCCTGCTTGGTGGGAAGCCTGCTACTCCTTCTCCCACTCCCCCTGCTTGTGTTCCCTCTCTCGCTGTGTCTCTCTCTGTCAAATAAATAAATAAAATCTTTAAAAAAAAAGAACATTGGTCTTTATTTTTGCTGAATTATTCTTTAAAACATTTTTTATTAAAATCATAAATTTAAATAGTTGCAAAATTCCAACATTTTATCAATACTGACCATATTGAATGGCCATATTATTTGATACTCATCATATATTTTTATTTTTTTTATTTTATTTTATTATGTTATGTTGATTACCATACATTACATCATTAGTTTTTGATGTAGTGTTCCATGATTCATTGTTTGTGTATAACACCCAGTACTCCATTCAGTATGTGCCCCCTCTTTAATACCCATCACCAGATTAACCCATCCCCCCACCCCCCTCCCCTCTAGAACCCTCAGTTTGTTTTTCAGAGTCCATAGTCTCTCATGGTTCGTCTCCCCCTCCGATTTCCCCCCTCATTTTTCCCTTCCTACTCTAATGTCCTCCATGCTATTCCTTATGTTCCACAAATAAGTGAAACCATATGATAATTGACTTTCTCTGCTTGACTTATTTCACTTAGCATAATCTCCTCCAGTCCCATCCATGTTGATGCAAAAATTGGGGATTCGTCCTTTCTGATGGCTGAGTAATATTCCATTGTATATATGGACCACATCTTCTTTATCCATTCATCTGTTGAAGGGCATCTTGGCTCTTTCCACAGTTTGGCTATTGTGGACATTGCTGCTATGAACATTGGGGTGCATATGGCCCTTCTTTTCACTACATCTGTGTCTTTGGGGTAAATACCCAGGAGTACAATTGCTGGGTCATAGGGTAGCTCTATTTTTAATTTTTTGAGGAATCTCCACACTGTTTTCCAAAGTGGCTGCACCAGCTTGCATTCCTGCCAACAGTGTAAGACGGTTCCCCTTTCTCCACCTCTCCAACATTTGTTGTTTCTTGCCTTGTCAATTTAGGAAAATCTTAATTATTTTAAAAGTGAGATAGGTAATTTTATACTCAAACAAGTGAGAACAACTACAATAATGCATTATATAATAAAGATGTTTATAAAATTGGTTGATAAATTAACATTGATCACTGTCTAGCATAGGAAATAGTTGTGGAGCTGGAGCCGTTTATTGGTTTGATTTTTAAATGGGCAAAAACCCATCCCAGGTTCTGACCTCCTCTTCTGTAATAAGCATAAACGTTAATATGAAACCACACAGTCTTTTTACTATTTATTCTAAGAATATTCTATTATTCTTCAGAGGAAGAAACTGCTCTTGATGGTGCTGTTGCAGAATACAGAAGAGAAAAGCAAAAGTATGAAGCTCTGAGGAAGCAACAGGCAAAGAAAGGAACTTCTCGGGAAGACCAGGTAACTTCATAAGCCTAAATCCATAGGTAATGCATTGCCTTTTAATTGTCTTTAGGTGTTCCTAATGAAGCCTAATTTGATTATACGTCAGAAAAACACTACCTCTTAAAAATGAAGAAAGACCTATTCGTACAGGAAGGGGTGACAAGAACCTTGGCCACTCCTGTTTTTTCCAGACATTATAGGCAAAAAGCCTAAAACTTGCAGGTTTCAACTTTGTACTCTCATATCAAGCACAGGAACCTTATAAAGCCACATATTCTCAGATAGCCAGGTAGAACCTCTAAGTAAATATTATGAAATGGAGAAGTGGTGATTATAAATGATGAAGAGATCTCTTCTAGCACAGCATCTCGCATGCTGACTAGCCAGTGCTGCTCGAAATTGTACACTGCCTGTAAATAAGGCATTTGGTCCACTAGTTGACTTCTGTTGTCAATAATATTACAGGACTCTGCTTGTTTCAAATAATTTCCGAATTTTTAAGAACTAATAAAAGAAGACTGTTAGAAATAAGAATAAAAAGAGATAGCTCAACAATCTGAAAGTCAATTTTACACACCATGCCACACTTGGCATTTAATAAAGTAAGTATCTTCAGCAGGCATTCATGATGAAAAGCTAGGGGGAAGACCAGAATCATTTATTTTTGGTGCTGCCATATATATCTATTTGAAAACATGCATTTTAGGTGTATAAATAAAATAGGCAAAATAAAAGTATATTAAAAAGCGCAAGTCTAGGGCGCCTGGCTGGCTCAGTCGTTAAGCGTCTGCCTTCGGCTCAGGTCATGATCCCAGGGTCCTGGGATCGAGCCCCACATCGGGCTCCCTCCTCGGCGGGAAGCCTGCTTCTCCCTCTCCCACTCCCCCTGCTTGTGTTCCTGCTCTCGCTATCTGTCTCTGTCAAATAAATAAATAAAATATTAAAAAAAAAAAAAAGCCCAAGTCTACTTGAATAAATTAATATAATCAGGGACTACATTATAAATGACACCTAATTACTGGTAAAGAAGGATCATGCATCAGTACTTAGCATGAAAATAATCATAAGGAAAGTTCCACAAAAAGTCAGGTACAGGGAATTGTAATTATAGAGAACGAATTTGAGCAATTTTCAAAAGAAATGGCACATCAAATGAAATTAAGAAAAAGTACATTATTAACTTGTTTTCATGGAGTCACAATGAATAGCAACTGTAGTCAATATACTACCAAAGATGCCCTAAGGCTCACTCTTATTCATGCACTCTTCTTTTTTGCCTCCTAGCAAATAATTATTAAGAACCATGTACTAATCAGTGTATTTGGTGGTAAACAAGGTGGACACACATCTGTCCTCTCTGAGCTATTAGGGAAAAGAGCCAAGTAAGTAATACCAATAAAAGAGGATGAGCATTATGACAGGTTAAGTACAGGGAACTATGGAAAGGTCTAATAGTAGGAGCTAACACGGCCTAAGAATCTGGGAAGGCCTCCCTGAGAAAGTGATTGGTCAGTTGAACTGTGAAGGCTAAAGAGGAGATAGGTAGCCAGACAAAAGGAAGAGTATATGAAAAATATTTGATGTCTTTGCAAACTATATGTTAAATATGACTGTAACATAAACTAAGAGAAAGATGAAGCTAGAGAGGAAAGCAGAAGCCAACTCATGCAAGGCATTTTTGAGCCATATTAAGAAATTTATATGGACCCTAAGGGCAGTGGGAGCCATTGAAAGAAGGAAGTGACATGATCTCATTTGCAGTTTAGGAAGATCCCTCCAACCTGGCTGCAGTATAGAAAGTATACTGAACCAGGACAGGACTAGAGGTGCAGAGGCCAGCTGAAGAGACTCTTCTGTGTGGATACACGTGCACAGTCTGCGAAGGAAGGGCCTCTTTGAAAGAGTTTCCTCCTGCTAGGAAGGCTCTCACCATGCTGAAGAGCCATGCTATAAGTGGTTGGCCATTCATTCCTTCAGCAAAAACCAGAAGACTGACTCCCCTGTAGATGCCAAACAGAAATGTCCCTATGCAAATCCTATCTTCTTTTTTTTTTTTTTAATTTTGTTTATTTACTTGAGAGAGAGAGAGCAAGCGAGAGAGAGAGCATGAGCAGGGGGGAAGGGGAGAGGGAGAGGGAGAAGCAGACTCCCTGCTAAGGCGGGAGCCTGACACAGGGCTCTATCCCAGGACCCTGGGATCATGACCCGAACTGAAGGCAGACACTTAACCAACTGAGCCACCCAGGTGCCCCCAAATCCTATCTTCTTTACTCTATGTTGTGCCCCATTATTTTTGTGATGTTTGCTTTTCTGCCTAGTGTCTTCCCTTGCCTTTAGAATGCAACTACAGAAAGTCCAATCTTGATTACAGGAGAAGCTAAGAAAGGCCAAGAGGATGTTTTTTGTTTGTTACAGTCCCCCTTCTCTGAGCAAATGCCAGTAGCAGGTTAATTGGATCTAAAAACAGACTGCCTTGCCACTTTTTCAACTCAAGGAAAAAGATCCAGGTCTAGGGTAATTTTCTAGGAAGCTTTTATTTTTTTTTTAAAGATTTATTTGTTTATTTATTTGAGACAGAGAGAATGAAAGAGACAGAGAGCACATGAGAGGGGGGAGGGTCAGAGGGAGAAGCAGACTCCCTGCCGAGCAGGGAGCCCGATGCGGGACTTGATCCCAGGACTCCAGGATCATGACCTGAGCCGAAGGCAGTTGCCCAACCACCTGAGCCACCCAGGCGCCCCTCTAGGAAGCTTTTAAATTTGATTCCACTAAGAAGTCTCCTTTGTTTTCATTTTTCTTTCTGCCTTCAGAAAAGACATTTCCAAGTGTACAAAGGTTCACCATTAAAAATTGATGGGGCTGAGGTGCCTGGGTGGCTCAGTCTGTTAAGTACATGATCCCAGGGTCCTGGGATTGAGCCCCTGGTTGGGCTCACTGCTCAGCAGGGAGTCTGCTTCTCCCTCTACCCCTTCCCCTCCCCCTGCTCATGCTCTCACACTCTCTCTCCCTCTCTCTCAAATAAATAAATAAAATCTTTTAAAAAAATTGATGGGGTTTACTTTAAGCTATAGGTATAGAAATATGCATATGCAGATATATTTTATATAATATATATATAGATATTATAAACTCATACACATATACACAACAACACCTAAAAAGCCTTGAAGGATATTTACCAAAATGTTATTCTTAGTGGTGGGACAATAGATATTTTTGTTTTGCTTCTTCTTGTTTTCTAGTATCTCTAAATTAACCTTTTTCTTATTATAAAGCAAATACAATAAACGTTTGTAAGCACAATGGTTTTTTTAATGAATGAGGTTTATTTATTTTTTTTAAAGATTTTATTTATTTATTTATTTGAGAGAGAGAGAGAAACAGCACGAGAGGGGAGAGGGTCAGAGGGAGAAGCAGACTCCCCGCTCAGCTGGGAGCCCGATGTGGGACTCGATCCCAGGACTCCGGGACCATGACCCGAGCCGAAGGCAGTCGCTTAACCAACTGAGCCACCCAGGCGCCCAATGAATGAGGTTTAAAAACAAGGGATGCCTTCTTTATCTGTTAACACTGTTGAAGAGCTTAGTCTTTTAATTACTACTCTGGAAACAGATAAAATATCTAAACCCTAATGGACTAGGCAGCCCTCAGAATGCCTATGAGGATATTCTGTAGGAATTTATAGTGTTTCCCCAAAACTCATCTCATTCAGCAGCTATGGCAATGTGTATATTTTCATCTGTTGTCCATGTGCGCATTAAATTTTGCAGAACTTATAAAACATATAAGGTGCTTTTACTGTCATTTTTTGGCAATAACTGCCTTTGATTCTTGCACCACCTGTCTTTACTGCGCTTAAGTTCTAGACCTACCAAAATCTACTTAATTTTTTCAAGAACTATGGTCTTAAGGGTATTTCCTAGATAAATTACAGAGCCTAGCAATTTATTATGATTCCTTATTATACTTGTTATTCACATACCGAATTATTATACCTCTTTTTCCTTATGAAATATGACTATTTTAGTACTAAATTCAGTATGTCAGTATCTTAATTAGACATTTGATTTTTTAGACAGGTAGTACTTCACCCCATTTCACAATTACATACTTTTTTAAACTGTAGGATAAAAAAAATTTTTTCCAACTTTGGTTCTCTGCTCAAATTCGGAGTCAACTGTTAAGTTACAGCCAGGGGGACAATGTGATTACAAAATTGTAGGCACTTGTTGTTTGTTACCCACAAAGGACACAGGAGACAAACACAAATCAGAGAAATGGCCCCCCTTTTCTTTAAACCTACTGAACCATGGTGTTTATGCCCCACTTCTTATACTTAACAATAGAATGTAATACTTCGCGAATATAATTTTTATAATAGTGTAATGGCATAGTCACTGTTTTTTAGCAAATTTAGCTAGTTCATGATTGATAGACATTTTAACATGTTTCCATTCTTCACTTGTATGAGTACCGCTGCAGTATACATCTTTTGCATAAACCATTTTGTTTCACATAATTTTCTTCATGTATTCCCAGGATTGAAGTGATTGAATCAAAGGGAATGAGCATCTTAAAGTTTCTGATAAATATAAAGAGCTTTCTAAAAATATTACTCCCATTTACCCATCTTCCAACAGTTAATGTGTTCATTCATTTTACCGTCCTTAACAATGAACTTTTTAAGTTTTTGGAAATTTGTTCAGTGACAAATAGTGTTTGTTATTGGTGTTTTATTTTTAATTTCACATATTTTAGTAAAATACATCCTTTTCTTATGGGCATTAAAAATTAGCCATTAACAAGCATGCCTTTTATTGTTTAAGTATCTTTTATATAAGCAAATTTGTGTTCCCCAAAGCAGAAAACAGTCACCAATGTCTGAGGGAAAAGGTCAGTGCAAATGCAAACAAGGCAATGTCAAGGTTTGTGAATATCAGTCACTGTTGCAGTTTTATTATTTTCCTTCAAGATTAAAAATTTAAGTGCTTTATGTGTTAGTGTTTCACATTTTATTTTCTCCCAAACTTCAGTGTTTCTTGTAAAATTATGTTTATCCTTATCAGAAAACTTAGCAATGTAACTGTTATTCCAGACCCTGGCGCTGCTGAACCAGTTTAAATCTAAACTCACTCAAGCAATTGCTGAAACTCCTGAGAATGACGTTTCTGAAGCAGAAGTAGAAGATGACGAAGGATGGTAAGGGCTTTGACTCCTCTGTATTAACCGTGAACAAACAGGCTCAGAGCAGAGATGCTATTAGGACATTCCCACTATATCGTCCTCTTTTCTTTTTTCTTTCAGACTTCACCTTTCATTACACCCTTGTCATTGTAGGGCCTCAGCACCTTTTGTCTTCATTTCACTTGAGTAAGCATTTATTGAGTGCTTGGTGTGTTCCCAGTATTATGCTAGCTAGCGGAAAATATACAAGAAATATGTGATGTTCTCCCTGTCCTAAATAACTTTCTAATATTATGGAAAAGATAAGATTCACATTAAACAGCTAGAAAGCGCCTCAAAAGATTCTAAATCATTAATTTTTTACACTTTCCCACAAACATTTTAGGACTCAGTAATACATTTCATAATCCTACTAAGTTCCTCTTAAAATTTATGACCTACAGGATCCTAGCAATTCATACACAGTCAACTTATTTTTTCTTTGGCTATTTTTCAGCTTTTTAAGACACTGATAAGAAATAAAGGAATTAATGACTCGTACATGTCCTATCCTTAGCACTTTATCCTATAATGGCAAAAGAGAAAAATAAAAGGAGTAAGAATTGTGCTTTTCCTTATCACACTCCTCTGTCCTCCAGTTGACTTCACATGTAGTATATTAGGACTCCCCACACCTAACTGCCCTCACCTCCCACTCCACCCTGGCTCAAGCACATTGCTGCAAGCAAGCCAGTGGGTCACCCCCCACATATGACTCACCCTCTGGAGCCTCTGAACTGTCACATGTGCCATTACCCCAACCCAGAATCATAGCCTCACTCCTCTCTGCCAGACAGCATCTCTCTCCTATTTCAAAACTGCTCAACACTCCCATCCTCCAGGAAACCAGTCAGCAAGATTTGTTGAGCGCTCACAAATCTAGAGGGTGGAGGAAAGAGGGCTGGGACACACATTAAAAAAGACATAAAAACACTTATTAAGAAAACATTTAAGCAAGTAAGATTCTACAACTATATATAACTTTAATCAAAAGGGCTGAGGGGATGATTATTTGAATAGAATGAACCCTCCTCCCCTGGGACCCTTAAGTACTTACGTATTTCTCAATATATAGTTTCTGTAGGATCTAGGTTATTTTTTTTTTAACCCTGAGACTTTTTAAATTGGTTTCTATTACTTATGTGTATTTGTTTATACTTAAATTCAAAGTTGCTTAAAGGCAGAAACTGGCTTCTCCCACTGTCCTGTGCCAAAGGGGAAGGCTCAGTGAGTGTTGATTGACCCACAGAGATAAATGCACATTACAAAGAAGAACTTTCTGTTTTTTTATATGACTGGACAGGTTTAGTTTTATTTTGGATTCCTTGAATGTCTCAAAATATCTTTCAAATGTTTTGGGTTCAACCACCACACAAAAAAATGCTTTGCCAAGTCCTCTTCCCCTTATTTTTGAATCCATATGCATTTTTTAAGGAAACATGATCCATGTGTTTCTGATTCATTTACACTTAACTCATCAAGATGGTGTTTTGTAAGAGCAGTTTGATGCCCAATAAGTTTTTTTAACCTTTTTATAAGCCATTTAAGTCCTTTTTTATTGAACAGGAAAGTCATCTACAAATTTAAACCCAGAAGTTTCATTTGAATCTCATAACCCGCAGGATTCAAATTTACTTTCAACTTGGCAAGACCATTTAACTTCCCAAGGTTCTTCCTAGCCACTTGGTTCAGTATTCTCTCACTGTGAATTCCTCATTAGCTTCAGATGTCAATTAGTGTTTTTAAAATTGTCATTCTTGCTTTTGTTGTGATTTCATAGTACAATCTATGTTCTAACATCCTCATTAGAAAGTAAACAAATGGAAAAACTTTACCAGATGGTAAAATCACTGGTCAATGATGTTGACCACTTCTCCATCTGGGGAACAAAAATAAGTGGTAAAGGAAGGGTAAGTAAGTTAAGTTAAAGACCTAGTCTTCACCAGGTCTTCAGGGGGTTCATTTCTACCTTTAATTGCAGTCTCCTTAACAGAAAGTCAGAACTGTAAACTATGTACCTACACATTTTTCGTATTTGTTTTATTTGACATCTAATAAAATACCTTTCATGTTCAAGGCACTAAAGAGAATCCTACAGAATACATGGGACCCTTTTTATCCCACTATAGACTATAGAACTTTTGTAACCTGATAAGGAACAACATCCTTTCTGTTCATAAATGCACCCGTTTAACTTTATCCGGTCTCTAGTGATTTAGATCATCTCTCATAAAATATATTCCACTCAGAAAAGAAGTCTTGTATTCAAAATGATTTATGGCAAATATTATGAGTGCATGGCATGTGCATGTGTGTTATGCATAAATTACATGGTTACCAGACTATTTTGTAGGTCACGGTTACCGCTTTTCTAAGAAGTGAAAGTCAGCCAGTGCCGTACTACACTGTCAGGGTCTGTTATCTGAGGTAAAATGATTGCTTCTCAGACATTTTTATGTGTCCGCATGAGTGACCACACATTGAGGGATCATTTTCATTTTCTGTCAAGATAGAAACCATTACCAATTTGTTATGTTTTCTTTTACTTGGCAAACTGTTCTATTCGCATTTTTGGCTGAGCTGCTGTATTGGCATGGTATACAACAGACATTTGGGTACCATTCAGCAGCATTCTACTTTTCGTGCAAAAAAAAAAAAAATGGGGGGGAGAGAAAGAAAAGAAATATGATTCTATTGTAAACACTGTATATGGTGTTTGATAATTATTCCCAGATTTCACTGTCTAACAAGGCATTTAAATAAGTGTTATTAGTAGATCTAAGCTGAAATGCATGATAGAAATTTTTCACTCAAAATTATTAGGATTCTTCCCTTGTTGGGATATACGCTGCCAATACTTGGTGGCAGTGATGGCTCCCAGATTCAGTGTAGCCGCTAAAGTAGCCTCGTTGCCGCTATATTCCTTCATCCCACAGCATCGCGCTCTTGGAGCTATAGGATCCTTCTTCAAGCATGGATTTTCTAAAACCAATTAGATACATGGCAGGAGTCATCAGCCAACAGATTCATGTGACCATGTGGATGAAGTCCATATGCCATTTTGGGTTTGGTTAGATAAGGCTTGGTTAGCTCCCAAAAAAGTTTTGAGAGAGCTGTGTCTGACAAGATAATAGAGAGGCATAAAAAAGAAAGCCACCTGCTCCTACAGAACAAAATCAGCATTCCAAGGAGAGGAGAAAAATTAAATCTATGAGAGTAAAGTGCGGTTTTGTGAACATTTAACTATTTACTACTAAGTTCCATTGAAATTTTTTCCAGATTGTTAAATCTAACATTAACCTAATCCTTTACAACAAATATACGTGACAAAATAATAAACAGTATAAAGTCTGTCCACTTTGCTCCCTCCTTCTCTTCTCATCTCTCTCCCCCTACCACTTTCCATAGTACATACAGTATTCAGTATCATAAGAATTAGAGAAACACTAAAAATTGCAATGGTTGCCTCAAGTATTTTAATAATTATTTTTATTATATAAAGAAAAGATGTTCACTGTAGCAAAACCAGAATACAGACCCCTCAAAGAAAATAAATAAAAATCAACAGTGATCCCAACCTCAACAGTAAATACTATTAATTTATATCCTTCCAGATATTTTTATGCATATATATTTTTTTCACAGAAATGAGATCATATAATGCCATAATCTTATAACTTGCTTTCTTCCCTCAGTAATATACAATAAGTACTTTTCCTTGACATACATAACTTTATGATGAATTTTTATGTTTTTGTGTTATGGCCACATAGTCATTTATATGATAAACCACAGTTTACTTGATCAGCCCTATATTGCTGGATATTTAGGCTCTTTCCAGTTTTTATGATTATATACAACACTGTAATGAACATCCATGTGTCCTCATCATTGCCAGTTTTCTCCAGATTAATTCCAGAACTGGAATTTCATAGTCAGTGGGTATGCATATTAGGTTTCTGCTAAATATTTTCAAGTGGCCCTCCCAAAATGTCATTCCAGTTTATACTCCCATGTAAATATCATTTTTATGACTTGCTTTTAGGGCTGTTAGAATCTCAAGGATTAATTAAGATATTCTGCAGTACTTAGTGAAAGAGAATAACATTTTAGAAAAAATGCTTTGCCCTTGTAAAGTTTTAAAAAAAACAAACAGTCTGATTTGCTTCTGTTTTTAATAAAACTGGTACAAATTTCATCATGACTCCTCAGCATCCTCAGGTCTAAGTGGTTTTGTTCTTGATTCTGAAAAATTCTCCTTCCAAGATAATCTTATAGGTTAGAACTTTTGGATCTAGATTTTTGTTTGTTTGTTTTTGTTTTTCAATTTTATTACTGCACCTTGACTTGCATTAAAAATCAGTTTGTCCATTGGTCACAATTTGTGCTAGAGATTGGAGTTCAAGAACCAAGGTTTAGCATGAAGTAGTTTTCAAGTGTTCCTCTGGAGTTAGCAGAGCATAGAAGTAACAAGTACCGGTTGCCTGAGTGGCCAAAACTGTGAAAATTTAATAATGCAGACATAAAAGTAATTATTGACAGGCCCATTCAGAGCTCCTTAGAAGATACCATTGAAGGACATAGCTTCATCTCACTGGCAAAGCTTTAAACACCTTTTATATATAATACATACTGGAATTTGTATACGATGTAGTCATGTATTGAGTAAAGGATGCAGTAACTACAAATGAATATTTTAATTATAGTTGCCACTTCATTCAGTCAGGACTTTGCCAGGCATGGCTAATAAGTAAGTGTAGACAAACCCAAATACAGGTATAAAGCTGTGAGAATAGTGAAAGCCCACATTAGCAAAGTGAGAGATCTTCTTTACCCCTTAGCATTAGCTAGGGCACCAGGTCTCAAAAATTTTGTCTCTGGACCCCTTTATACTCTTAAAAATTAGTGAGGACTCCAAAGAGCTTTTATTTGTATGGAATATATCTATTGATTCTTACCTTCTAGAAATTAAAACTAAAAAACTTAAAATCACTAAAAATATTTCATTTTAACATAAAAGTTTTATGAAGAACTGTTGTATTTTCATAGAAGAAAATCTAGTAAGAAGAGTGGCACTGATTTACCCTTTTTTTTTTTTGCTTACCTTTTTTACATACCTCCAGTGTCTGATATAACAGGAGCAGCTGGGTTCTCATATCTGCTTCTGCACTCTGTTTTGACCCCACACATCATGTAGTCTCTGAAGAATTCCACTGTACATTCCTAGGATAAGAATGAAAAAGGCAGGGGCGCCTGGGCGGCTCAGTCGTTAAGCGTCTGCCTTCAGCTCGGGTCATGGTCCCGGGGCCCTGGGATCGAGCCCCGCATCGGGCTCCCTGCTCCGCAGGGAGTCTGCTTGTCCCTCTCCCACTCCCCCTGCTTGTGTTCTCTCTCTCGCTGTGTCTCTCTCTGTCAAATAAATGAATAAAATCTTGAAAAAAAAAAAAAAGAATGAAAAAGGCAAATAATGTTTTAGTATTCATACTAAAATCATTGCCATTGGAGACACAGAGAACCCCAAGTCACACTTTGAGAACTGATGGACTAAAGCATCTTTAGTCATTGTGTCATTGTTTCATGGTGGTTCTTTTTTATTAGATATAATAACCCAATCTATAGGTCCTGGGAAGCTTTATTCAACTTCCCAGTTTGTGATCCTTGTTTTCAAGCAGTACCAAAGTAATGCTTTCTGAATTAAATGTGTCCAACCTATTGGTCTAGACCTGCTTACAGCATAATTCTTACCATGCCCATAGCAATTCCAAACTGACCCTCAACTGTTGTTTTTTTTTTTCTTTTTCAGAAATGTTTTGTAATAGACCTTATTTTTTTAGTCCAGTTTTAGATTCACAGCAAAAGTGACCAGGAAGTGTAAAGAGTTCCCATATTCCCCTGCCTCCCCCTCCCCCAACACACAGCCATCTCAACTATCAATATCCCACACCAGAGGTACATCTGTTACAAATGATGAACCTACATTCACACATCATTCTCTCTCAAAGGCCACAGTTTACATTAGGGCTCACTCTCAGTGATATATATTCTAGGGTTTTGGACAAATGTGTAACGACATGTTTCCATCATTATAATACCATGCAGAATAGTTCCACTGCCCTAAAAATTCTCTGTGTTCTGCCTCTTCATCTCTCACTTTCTGGCTAATGCTGGCAATCACAGATGATTTTACTGTGTGCGTAGTTTTGCCTTTTCCAGAACGTCATATAGTTGGAATCACAGAGTATGAAGCTTTTTCAGGTTGGCTGCTTTCACTTAGTAATATGCAGTTAAGATTCCTCTACATCCTTTCATGGCTTCATAGCTCTGTTTTTAATGCTGAATAATATTCCATTGTCTGTATGTAGCACATTTTACTTATGCACTCACCTACTAAAGGGCATCTCAGTTGCTTCCAAGTTTTGGCAATTATGAATAAAGCTGCTGTAAACATCCATGTGTAAGTTTTTGTGTGGACATAAGTTCTGGGGTAAATATCAAGGAGCATGACTTCTATATCATATGGTAAGAGCATGTTTAATTTTGTAAGAAACCGCCAAACTACCATCCAAAGTGGCTTGACCATTTTGCATTCCCACTGCAATGAATGAGCGTTCCTGTTGTTTGACTCGCATTTGATGTTCTCAGTGTTTTGGATTTTGACCATTCTGATAGGTGTAGAGTGGTATTTCATTGTTATTTTAATTTGCAGTTCCTCAAGGACCTATGGTGTTGATCATCTTTTCACATGCTGTTTGCCATCTCTATATCTACTTTGGTGAGGTGTCTGCTAAGGTTTTTTGCTCACTTTTTTATCAGGTTGCTCACTTTCTTATTATTGAGTTTTAAAAGTTCTTTGTATATTCAGGTGTGTCTTTTGTAAATATTTTCTCCCAGTCTGTGGCTTCTCTTCTTATTCTCTGGACATTGTTTTTCACAGAGCAGAAATCTTTTAATTTCAGTGAAGTTTGTCTTATCCATTGTTCGTTTCATGGATCATGCCTTTGGTGTTTCATCTAATAGCCAAGGTCATCTAGGTTTTCTCCTGTTATCTTCCAGGAGTTTTACACTTTTGCATGTTGCATTTCAGTCGATGATCCATTTTTTAATGGAAGTATAATTAACATACAGTGTTATATTAGTTTCAGGTGTATGACATTGATTCAGCGGTTCTCTACATTACTCAACCACAATAAGTGTAGTCACCATCTGTCACCATACAATGTTATTACAATATTATTGACTATATTCCCTATGCCATACTTTTCATCTCTGTGACTCACTTACTTGGGTCTATGATCCATTTTGAATTATTTTTTGTGAAGTCTGTAAGGTCTGTGCCTAGGTTAATTTTTTTTCTTTGCTTTTGGAGTGTTTATATTTTCGCAGACTTTTTGGTTTTAACAAGTCTGCAGAGTTACTTTAATGTGCAATCTCATCATTTCTTTTAAAACAGCCTGTTAAGTATATTTTTACCCAATTATCAATTATTCCGATTAATAAGGTTATACAAAATAACTGACAGAGTAGAAGTCACTTATATTTGACTTTAAATATACATACTTTTTATGCTTTTTGATCATATAGTCTTCTACTGGTAGTAGGAGATAAAGGTGGCTCTGAATCCTACCAATTCATTCTTGAAGCAGATATTTGCATATGCTATATTTCAGGTACCCTGCTAGGACCTTAATGCTGTCTTCTCTTATTTAGCCCTCCGAGGGCTCATAGGTTAGAGACCAGCCATGGTGGACTTGTTTCTTACAACTCCACCAGATAATTAGAATTAGTCCCATTCTATAAATGAGGAAACTCTGGCCCAGAAAAGTAGGTTATTTGCCCAAGATCACACAGTAATAAATGGTGAGGGGTCACACTTAGGACCCCATCCTGCTTCCAGAACAGTGATTTCAACATGAAGAAATAATTAATAGAGTGAAGGGGGGAAAATCAACTTGACTTTCATAGACCTTTGATTCTAAATCATAATATCTGTCTTCTAGAGCTGGTTACAGCATATATCATCCATTCTCATGTTTGGAATACTTTCTACATTCCTTTAAAGAAATGCACCACCATGGGCGCCTGGGTGGCTCAGTCGGTTAAGTGTCTGCCTTTGGCTTGGGTCATGATCCTGGAGTCCCGGGATCGAAATCGAGTCCCACATCGGGCTCCCTGGTAAGTGGGGAGTCTGCTTCTCCCTCTGTCCTTCACCCCGCTTGTGCTCTCTCTCGCTCTCTCTCTCTCAAATAAATAAATAAAATCTTTAAGGAAAAAAAAATGCACCACCATGGAGGCTCTCTGTAATCCTACATGTTGAATTATCTTTTACTTATATTGCGAGCTGTTAAATCAGACTGCCTGAGTAAGCAACCTCTATTGCAAGCCTCAATTTCTTCACCTGTAAAGTGGAGATAACAATATCTACCTCAGAATTGTTATTAGAATTAAATGAGATAATTCATGTAAGGTAGTTGTAAGTTACAAAGTACCCGACTCTAAGGAAATGCTCAGGAAATATTAGGTGTGAGAGAGGGAGGGGGCGTGCATAGTACTGGGGTAATATTGGTAAGGCCTGACAAATTACTAAAGCAGCACAAAATAAACATTCTAAATTAAATTGACAAATTGTTATATAGTTGGCTTGATGTAATAATATCAAAGAAAAATAATATATAAAGAAAAGGCAAATGTTAATTTACCTCAGTTACGTTGTCTGTGACCAAGAAGGAATGTAGATAAATTCATTAAATATGCTAGTTGTGCTTAATGGTCCTATTTTAAAATCTCTTGAGAAAAGGAGAAAAGTATTGTAAAGCAGGTTCCTTAGCTGAATCCAGATTATAAAATCCTCAGGCTTCCAGGGTATACCTAATGTAAATTTAGCATTCAGAGAAAGAAGAGGAGAGTGGACAAGATAACCTTTTCTATGCTGGGAATACACAATCATCGATTATGGACTTGGACTCTCTCCAGAATTTATCTTTTTTTCTGTCTTTCTTTCTTTCCTTTTTTTTTTTTTTAAGTTGACAGCATTTTGAAACAGAGGAAAGGCCCTGTAGGCACAAGTAGTTCATTTTTATTGGAAAGAAAATTTAAGGAGCCAAGGTCCTTGGGATTAAGCACAATGTAGTAAAAAAGTTATTTCACAATGGGAGTTACAGATAGCAACCAAGCCAGTACAAAATGAAAGTTGCCATTGTACACAGGCAATCAAGAAAATATGAACAAAAGTTCTGTTACTTTAACCATATCTGGAAGTTAAATGATGCTTAAAGTGAGATAGAAAAACACAAATACTAAGATTCCAGGTGAAATTTAGTGAAAGAGGATGCAGAATTTGTATATAGTTGCTTGTATTTCTATAAAAACAATTTTGTGTCATTTCTTTCATAGAATGTTTAGATGAAATTAATACAAATTGTCATATTGATTTTTCAAATAACCTAATTTGTGTTTATAATAGTCAATATAAAAAACATTGAAAAAGGACAGGAAAGAAAAAAATCAATAGTAATTTCATACCTCACAGAGAATCATCATTAATGCTTTGGTCTGCCCTCATACATATATATATATATATATACACTTTCCTCAAGAATGGAAAAATTTATCCAGTTTTTCGTTGTAAGTTTTTCATGAGTGAATAATCCAACAGTTATATATTTTGTAAGTCCACTGTTATTTCCTTAGGTTAAAGGAAGTGAAACTGCTGAGTCAAATATTTTTTTTTATTTTAACAAGGAATAATTTACATATAAGAAGTTGCATAGTTCTTATTTGTTCATTTTAGTTAGTTTTAAAAATTGTATACACCCATGTAAACACCACCAAACACAAGATCTAGAACATATACATCACCCCTGAAAGTTCCCTCATGCCCCTTTCGACCAGTTCTTTCCCCAAAATCATTCTGATTTTTGTCAGCTCAGGTGTGTCTTGATAACATCTTTGCTAGATTGCATTCCAGAAAGTTAAATTATTTATACCTGTACCAGCAACACATGAAATTGCTGGTTTCTCCTTATGCTAAGTAATATGTATGTGTATGTTGTAATATATCACAGATAACAGGTAAAGGTACATTAATCTTGGCCAGTTTCTACTTTGTATTATTTTGTATTTCTTTGTTTACTGGTAAAGTTGAACTTTTTAGGGGTTCTGGGTGGCTCAGTAGGTTAAGCGTCTGCCTTCGGCTCAGGGTCCTGGGATTGAGCCCCACATTGGGCTCCTTGCTCAGCAGGGATCCTGCTTCTCCCTCCCCCTCTCCCTCTCCCTCTCCCTGAGACTCCCCCTGCTTGTGTTCTCCCTTTCTCTCTCTCTCTGTCAAATAAGTAAATAAAATCTTAAAAAAAAAAGTTGAACTTTTTAAAGATGTTAACTGGCCATT
This sequence comes from Mirounga leonina, assembly GCF_011800145.1. Lineage (NCBI taxonomy): Eukaryota > Metazoa > Chordata > Mammalia > Carnivora > Phocidae > Mirounga > Mirounga leonina. Next base: position 39,672,335 of record NW_023270426.1, read on the forward strand.
TATATTTCATCACTCTTGTGGTGGTTGTTAATTGTATATAGTATGATTATATATTTCTTGCTGATTTACAAAATTTCTTAAATATGAAGGATATTTTTGGTTTTAAATATTTTTACTAGTTTGCCATTACAGTTTGTGTGGGGTTGTTTTGTTTTGTTTTGTTTTGTTTTTAACATGGAGTTTTAAATGTGCATTGCTAAATCTGCCAATCTTTTCTTCATGTTTGTGGCCCAATGTCATTCTTTAGGTTTTCATAATCCCAGGATTATGTAAATACCTACTTATATCTTTCCCTAGTGTTTTTATAATTTAATTTTTATTTTTAATTGACATCTTTACCTGGAATTGATTATTTGGTATATTATGTTAAATTATTCTTGCAACGTTTTTTTCTATATTGCTAACTTGCACTATTGAATAATCCTGTGTTTTCCCCCCACTGATATTAAACACATCCTTTATCATAGAGTAAGGCCTTAGGAATATTTTGGGGTCAATTTCATTATTTTACATGGATTTTTCTGTCTGTTCCTGTGTCAGTACTTCACTACTAAATTACTGTAGCCATATAATAGTATTTAATATCTGGTAAGCAAGTTGGACCTTTATTGTTCAACACACATTTTTACACTAAAAGCTTAAGCATCTGGATAATGTGCTCCATTCGTATTTTCTCTGAGGTAACCACACCTGGAAAAATCTTAGACAACTGACCATGGAATCAATAAAAAGGCCCCATTATTTAACAGGTGGGCACTACCTGAATTTCAACCCTAGTGCCAAGAAGGAAATAATCAGTCTTTAGACAAACTCCCTACCTTCAAAGTAATGGAAAAGATTGCATGTGGAAAATAAGTAGCATGAGGAATAAAAAAGAACAAAATCTAGGATATTTGATTGCCATTTTATGGTATAGGTTTATAAATGTTTTTATGAGAAGTCTGATCAGAATTTTTTCCATCTCCCTGGTACTGAACAAAAAAGCACAAAGGATTAACAAAGTCATACAGTAGATAACATCTCACTTTTATTTTACATGATGTCAATCCCCAGGACATCTAGGATGGCCATATATAAATGCAAGCCACAAAATCTTCTTCCAAAGACATTCATTAATAATCTTCCTACTACCCGGGGCACCTGGGTGGCTCAGTTGGTTAAGCGACTGCCTTCGGCTCAGGTCATGATCCTGGAGTCCTGGAATCGAGTCCCGCCTCAGGCTCCCTGCTCAGCAGGGAGTCTGCTTCTCCCTCTGACCCTCCCCCCTCTCATGTGCTCTCTCTCTCTCTCTCTCATTCTCTCTCTCAAATAAATAAATAAATAAATAATCTTTAAAAAAAAAATAATAATCTTCCTACTACCTACCATTTTGAATTATTAACATCCCTTATCTTCTCTGGTATTGCAGATAACGAAGTTAAATGTAATAATAATGTTCCGTTCTTTGTGTGCTGGCCATGAAATTTAAAATGTCAGGCTTGGGCTGTTTTTTAGTAGAAATAAAAGTTATAAGAAGAAGCTAACCTTTACTGAACATGTACAAAGCACCAATCCTTTTTAAACCTATAAGGTAGATCTTATTCTTATGCCCAAATCATATGGGAAGAATCTGAAGCACAGAAAGGTTAAGTAATTTTGGTCAAGATGTCATAGCTAGGAAGTGGTAGTTCTCAAAAATAACTAATCATGCTTGGTTCAATAGTTTGTGTGTGTGTGTGTGTGTGTGTAATTTTATATTATAACAATTTCTCTAACTGAGCTAGCCTATATATTTTTTGCAGTTGCTTATAAAGAAGTGTTGTTGTTGTTTAGACTGTAGTAAGAAGGCCAAACAAGTGACTTCAGGACTTCATTATAAATTTTTGGTCAAAAATTGTCTATCCCCCTTAAAATCGTGGCAGATATTAAGTCCATGTCCCTAATATTATAAACCCTATATTATTTGAAGAATTAAAATTCAGAACATTATTTAAAAGTTTGTTTAACTTAAACTAAGAAGCTCCTCATTTAGCCACATTTACCCATAATTTTCCATGGGAATATGAAGAATAGAGTGGTTATGAATATGGGATTTGGAGTCAGACCTGATTTGAATCCCCATTTGGAAATTTACTAGCTGTGTGATTTCAGGCAAACTGTATAACCTTTCTAATCCTGTTCCTTAAACTGTAATCTGAGGATAATAATAGTACCTTTCTGATAGATTAGTTTGTGGATTAAATGAAATACTTTTTTTAGAGGATTTAGCAGGGTGTCAGTGCTCAACAAATGTTTTGTTATTCTTATTTTTGGTGTCATCATTGTTATTTTTTTAAATTAATTTCTCTGTATTTGTCAGTAGGTCAAAATGATGATTAGAATATATACCATTTCTATAATGTTTGACAGTTTTTATGACCTTTTCTTAATTAACCCATAATAAGTTGCAGTAATTAACTTTAGTTTCTGTCATAATTCTTTCTGAGATAAAATAAATTTGAGATTTGATATTTTTATGGTAAACAGTAATGCCTCATTAATGAAATATTGTTTTTTTTTTCCCTTGAGGCTGGTACTAAAAAAGTGGTGGGGTGGAGGGGATATCAATTAAAAATAAAATTTAAATATAATGCAAAAGAACATCATCACTTTAGAGGGCAGAGAATTATAAGTTCAGTGTAATGTAAATGTTTTTCTTCCATTCCTCTCCCTTAGCCAAGTTCTAAAGTAGTAATATGATTATATGGAAGGAAGGAATATGATTATAAACCTTGTTCCCTAATTAGTGTTCATTTTATAAAGGACTATAATGCTGCAGAAGACCAGTGAGATTCTTCATAAATAGGAACTTGTCAGAGTCACTGACCGTGGAAAGGTGGTGGTTTTATTTCTAAGCCCTCTGACCAATCCCTGAAGTCACCTCTTTTTCTGCCTTTTCCTTCTGTATAAAGAAAACTCTTCTGTATTGACTCTGCTCTCATACAGTTTGAATTGAAATAAATTTCTATCACATTAGGTAAGTTTGCTTTGTTCATGGATTTGTTCTGAGAGAGATGGGCAGATAGCCATGTACCCCAGCTGCTTGCTTATCAGGCCTTTTTGACTGAGAACTCCATCTTCCCAAGTTGTTTTGTTAGTTCACTAACCACAGATTAAATGTTACTGGCTGAGCAGTTGGTTAAACCCCAGGGCAGGTGTAAGAATGCGTATTACAGGCTTATCCCGGAAAGCTTCTTAAATCCTTCCACCTGTATCCTACTGAGTGTGAAGCATGTTAGATAGGCAAGAAAGCTGAGAAATTATTCCCACGCTGATGAAGATATTTTAAAAATTACATCTTTCACTTTTGCTCCAACAATACTCACTGTTTATTAAAAACACTCTATAAGTATTTTTTTTTCTTTTTAAATGAGGGAAACAAAAGGTTTTATAAGAGTTGGCTTTTCAAAACCCCAAACCAAGGGAGAAATATTAACATTCATTCAAAATTCAGAAGAAAGGAAGTTTTCCCATGTTAATGGTAAAGAGTAAAAGAAATTCCACTAGTGTTTATCTTTGTTTTCTTTTTCCATAAGCCAGCATCTTTCTTGGTTTACCTAATGTTCTGTTTTCCTATACTTTCTTCATTTGTATATCAAATATTTAATAATACATTTTTTTATTTTTTGTTACTATTGTCCTCTCTCTTCTAAGTTTTGGCCATTTCTGTCTGCATTTTTCTCTGCTTCCTTTAAGTCACTGTTTCTGTTTCCCATTTTGAGTCTTCTTTCATCCTTTTCGTCCTTGATTTCCTTCTCTTGTTTAGCCTCTTCTGCTTCTCAGTCACCTCTGTCCTGTGCTACCTGCTCTGCTGGACATGAAGACCCCAGCGACTTCACTTTCCTGGACTTTTATTTTACATACTTTGATCTCTGGCCTCATTCATGTTTTGTCTGTCTCTCTGTCTCTTCATATGAATTACTGTCATTTCTACTATCTAATTCCTGTTGAAAAAGACACACTATTTTCATATGTAGTGATACTTTAACTCTTTAACTTCTTAATTCCTAAAGAAGCTTTAACATTTGTGAAAAGAACCCTAAGCTACTTATAATCAGTGATGGAGAAAAGTTCTAAAATTAAAAGTTCATAAGGTTTTTACCTAAATATTACATTTTGATAGTTAAGATACTATCAAAATGAAATTTTAAAATCATCCAATTGATGTTTTAAAATATATTCTAGAAATCATAAGAAAATGTCAAAAGTTTAAACAAAATTGACGTTTACATTTTAAATAGTATCAAAAGTGAACACAGAATCACAGAAAAAAAAGAGTTTGTAATATTTGGGGTTGATAATGTCATTATTCTCTCTATATGGCGAGTTTTGATTAATTCATTTGAAGTAAAGCTAAAAGCTTATGATTTTCATATTAGATATACTTTCTTAAAATTGTAATAAATACCAAATGTTTAACATAGTTACCCAGATTCTGCAGAAATTATTTTGATCTTTATTTTTCATTAGCAGCAAAAGTACCTGTAACGGTATCTGTCATCTTTAGGCTTCCAAAGTTTCTAGACTATGAACTGGGAAGCAGGCTTCAGTTTGATAAATAAGTTCAATATCTTCTCTTTAGTTACTTATATGTAAAATAGAATGGAGGAAACCAGGTTATTTGCAGATCTAGAAAATCCAAAGTTATCCACCAAAAGTTCTAAGACTTCAGTATTGTGGCCAGATACAAAATAAATACACAAAAATCAATATCAGTTAATCAATTAATTAGTGCCCTGAAATAATCACTTAGAAAATATTTTTTAAAGATTTTATTTATTTGAGAAAGACAGAGAGCACAAATAGTCGGAGGGCAGAGGGAGAGAGAGAAGCAGACTCTCCACTAAGCAGGGAGCCCGACATGGAGCCTGGGACTGGATCCCAGGACCCTGAGATCATGACCTGAGGCAAAGGAAAACGCTTAACCAAATGAGCCACCCAAGCACCCTGAAAACATTTTTTAGTTAAGAAAATACAACCTGCTTTATGGCTAAATAGGTATACTATGTTTCTAGAATGCTTAATTTTTAACAAAAAACAAATCTCAAAATTATTTCATAAACCTAATATAATCCAAATAAAAATACCAGTTGAAGGAGGGAGAAAAATATGCAAGCAAAAAGAGCCAAGAAATTTTTTTAACAAAAAAAATAGGAAAGCATAACTTCTCACTCCTTAGGTATGGGCTATGCATAATAACTTCCCTCCAAAGAGTACAACATGGAAAGCTGGGGCAGGGGGCGTGGAGAATAACTTTAGAGTGGAGAAAACTGACAAGCACTCAGTGAGATGATCAAGGTCAACTTCAACATCATAAATCATGTTGGTAATATTTGCCTTTGATAAAATGTAATGAAAATCACACTTTGCATTGTGGTCTTTCTCCCAGTAGCCCATAGCCCACTCTGATCATGAGAAAAACATCAGATAATTTCTATTAGTGTAGGCATTCTACAAAATTCCGAACCAGTACTCCTCTAAACTGTCAAAGTGATCAAAACAAGGAAATTCTGAGAAATCACCATAGCCAAGATTAGCCTAAGAAAACATGGCAACTAATGTGATATCCTGATTGGGATCCTGGAACAGAAAAAGGGACATTAGGTAAAAGCTAAGTGTATTAGTCTTCTAGGGCTACCGTAACAAAATACCACAGACTAGGTGGTATTTGAAATAGAAATTTATTTTCTCACAGTTTTGGAGGCTAGAAGTCTAAGATGAAAGTGTCAGCAGGGTTGATTTCTAGTGAGACCTCTTTCCTTGGCTTGCAGATAACTACCTTCTTGTTCTATTATCACATGGCCTTCTGTCTGTGTGCATGTGCTCTTCATGGTTCTTCTTCTTCTTTTAAGGACATTAGTTCTCTTTGGATTAAGGCACACCTTTATGACCTCATGTAATCTTTCTTTTAATTGAGGTATAATTAACATATAATATTAGTTTCAGATGTGCGATGTAATTATTCAATATTTGTATGTATTGCAAAATGACATTTTATCTTAATTACCTCTGTTAAGGCCATATCTCCAAAGATAGTCATATTGGGAGTTAGGTCTTCAACTTATGAATTTGGGGGAACACAATTTAGTCCATAACAAGGAAATATAAATAAGCTATGGATTTAATAATAAGATATCAATATTGGTTCATTAAATGTAACAAATGTACCATACTAACATGAGATGGTAATAATAGGGAAAATTGATTTGGGGGTATAAGGGAACTGTCTGTACTAACTGCTCAATTTTTCTGTAAATCTAAAACTCTTGAAAAAATAGAATCTATTTTTAAAAATAAGCAAATTTTTAGAAATTTTTTTTAAGAGTAAGAAAGTAATGATATTTGCCAGTCAGATGCCAAAATTATGAAAAGAGAACTGTAAGAGTGCTGTTGAAAATACAGGTGGATACTTACATGGTATTAATGTGAAGAAAGACTTAAGTATGACTTTAAAGACAGAGACCACAAAGGAAGAGGCTGCTCACAATGACTATATAAAAAATTGTAAAGTTCTATATGGAAGGGAGAAAAAAAGGAAAGAGGGATGGAGGGAGGAAGAAAGGAGATAGGTAAGTAAAACTCAACAAAAAAACAAAATTAAAGGACAAATGATAAACTAGAAAAGGTATTTTCAATGTATGTGATGAATATAGATTTATTTTCTTAATATAGTAAAATTTCTCACAAATCCATAAGGAAAAGCTGAATATCACATTTTTTCAATGGGCAAAGGATATATACACACATATCACAAAAGAAGAAATACAGATAGCCAAATACATGGGAGAAAGGGAAAACAAAAGCTATTAAAGCAAAATAAGACACTCTGCCAATGAGGGTGTAAATTGATAAATCCTCTCTGGAATGAAGTTAGGCCATTCGTATGAAATACCTTAAAAATATACAAATCTTTGTCCCAAGAATTCTACTTCCAGGAATATATCCTAAGCATGAGTAAAGATTCTCTATTATAAATGATAGAAATATCTTAAACAAAAATAGGGAATCTATCAGCATGGGAAGCTTAAGAAGTAGAGCTAGGGCATGAGTAGATCAGAGAATTCAACCAGTGTCAGGAATCTCTCTCTTTTTTCTGTCTCCTGGCTCCATTTTCCTCTCAGTTGGCCTCATCCATCGACCAGGCTTCCCCTGGGGGGTGGGAAAGATGGCCGTCAGAAGCTCTAGGATCATGTTATGGTCAACCCAGTAGTTCTAGGAAATGTTCTTGAACCAATTCTGTTTGGCCTTTTCTAATTCAAATGCCCATGCCCTGATGTAATCACTGGTTATTCTGGGCAGACCTATTACATGTGTCCCCTTACTGGGACAAGGACAGGGGATGTCATCCCGCTCCAACAACATGGACTCAGAGTGGAGAAGGGTCATTTCTGAAAGAGAAAGAATTATGCTACCAAAAGAAAGAATACTGAACCAGCCTCTCCTCCCCAAAATTTCTACAAATAAGAAAACCCAAATTTTTCTTATTCACATAGATATTATTAGCAGCATTTTGTTTATAAAAGTGAAAATTTGAACAAGCCTAAGAATCCTACAACACAGGGTTGATTGTAAATTGTCTATAGGATGACATATTAGACATTTTTTTTTTAGATTTTATTTATTTATTTGAGAGAGACATTACAAGCAGTGGGGAGGAGCAGAGGGAGAGGGAAAAGCAGACTCCCCACTGAGCAGGGAGCCCCCAATGTGGGGCTCGATCCCAGGACCCTGAGATTATGACCTGAGTTGAAGGCAGACACTTAACTAACTGAGCCACTCAGGCACCCCCAAATACTAGAAAATAATTAAATGATGTAGAAGTATACTTATCTGGGGCATCTGGGTGGCTCAGTAGGTTAAGCGTCTGCCTTTGGCTCAGGTCGTGATCCCAGAGTCCAGTTATTGAGTCCCATGTCAAACTCCTTCTTCAGTGGGGAGTCTGCTTCTCCCTCTGCCCCTCCCCACCGCTCATGCACTCTCTCTCAAATACATAAATAAAATCTTAAAAAAAAAAAAAAAAGGTAGAGTTATCCATGTAAAGAAAGATGATTGTGGTATAGTTGGGTAGGAAATACAAATTATAAAATTTATGCATTATGATCCCTTCATATATATATATATATATACACACACACATGTGTATATATATACACACATATACACACACATATTACATATAATACATGCATATATATATGTACATAGAGATGTACAGGAAGCGATGTACCTATATATTTACAGTAATTATTGATGAGCTAGGAGATGATTTTTGTTTCTTTTTTCTTTTTACTTCTAAAGATTGTGTTACTTTGCACAAAAAAACCCACAAAAACAGTGAATATATATTTATCATGCTATGAAAGTTATAAAAATGAAATTTCTATAATCCTTTGATTCTGTAAACAGTTTCTACCCTTCGAATGGCTTGTAGTCTAGTATAGACTGGATATATTTTAAAATATACATATAAGCTTCCAAAGTTAGCTAAGATCAAAGAAGTTATGTGTGTATGGTATGTACACAAAAATATTTGAAAAAGTCTATGCAATGTAATAGAATATTATGAAATGATAACTTTATACAAGCACAGTTTGTATGTAGCACATATACACAAAATACAAAATTAATTGAAATAATGGACTTGGTGGAGGCATGATGTTTGAATCTCACTCTAATTATGTGAGGTAACTAGGGTGCATATCACAATCTCCTCTTCACAGATGAAGAAACAGGCCTGAAAAGCAGTGTGACTTTCCTACAGTAACATTTAGTGACTGAACTATAACTCAAACCCAGGTCTTCCACCTGCAATCCACAAAAGTTTCCATAGAAAGTATCAGAGAAACTCAAAAGTAAGAGCAGATCCTGAAAACCAGGGCAGTCAGAAGATTTTTAGAAGGAAATGGGAATTACACTTGGGCTTTGAAAGGACAAGGGACACCGACCAGTGGGCAGGGGATGGTAAGACATTCCAGAGAAGTGACATGGACAGAGTATGCTGCAGGCCATCTATGATACAGAGCTGGGTGTGGTCCTTTCAAAGAATCAAATGTGGGCAAAACTTGAAAATTGTTTTGTCTTGCTGAAATTTTTCTTTAGAAACAAAAAGGGCTATTTTTGCTTTTCAAATGCAAATCTCCTTTCCAGTCCTCCCCCTCAAAAGAAATCTTCAACCAGATCATTTAAGTTTCTTATCTGTAGTCCTATAGAATAATAAACTTAAACAATAACTAGGAGTTATTTAGTTGGGTTCTTAGGAATTCTAATTTAACAGAAAATGAGAAGCTGTCAACACAATATACTAAAAACAAATTATGAGGATGACAGTTTCACAAAGAATGGCAAGGCCTTTCAACACAAGTCAAGGGAGGCTGTCTGAGGGCAATATATGCATTTTTCCCCCCACCTCATATCTCAAAGACCAAGAGTACAAAAGACGAATGTCAATCAGTAGGCAATTTAAGTGGCCATTTGAGGAAGAAAAGTGTTGGATTTTCACAGCATATTTATGTTAGTAGTGGTGGGAATTCTTTGTTTTAGCTTTTTGAAATATTAGCCTTTTCCCTGGTATTGTGGAGTTTGAGAGTTACTGACCTAGAAAACTCAAGGGTTTATAAACATAATAGCTAAATAATTTGGAATTATATATTAATACTATTAAGGAGAATGGTGAAAAACACCAGAATTCTAGCCAAAGGTTTTAGAAGTGACTGGTTACCCAGAAACATTTTATTTATTCATCAAAAATTTATTGAGGGTGTTTTTCCTGCCAAGCTTTGGTGACTGGTGCTGGTACAAAGGCAAGTAAAACAGAGCCAGCTGCAGTCTGGTGAGGGAGCCTGAACTAGAGAGATATACAGAAGAGGGTCTAACCCCACTGGAAAAAGAGGACAGGCCAGGAAAGGAATCAGGGACTCTTTCCCACAAGGGATGACACCTCAGCCAGTACAAGGGAGAGGAGAAGTGTATTACGATAGAGAAGCAGTAAGCAGGCAGGAGAGAACAGGTTTTGTTCAGGAAACTGCAAGTAATTCGGAATGTGTGGGATATAAATGTGATCAGAGAAGGTGATACAGGAACTTGGAATCAAAAGCCAAATTATAGAGGCCACATAAGAAATTTGGGTTTCATTGTGTAGACAATGGAGAACACCAAAGGATTTAAAACAAAAGAGTTGTCATGGCTGGATTTGTACCTTTGAAAAATATATATATAACAGAAAAGACCCAGATATCATCAACTACAAGGCATTCCTTAGTAATTAGATGCCTGATAGGAGACTGCCAAACCACCACCCTTATAGGGGCAGCCCGTGGGCCTTTGACTTTCCCACTCTGGGACCTCCAGCTGAACGGGGTGTCCCGACCTAGCATCCTCATTTCAGGAAGTATAAGGAGAAACTGAGACTGAGATTCTAAAGAGCAGTGACTAAAGACAATAATGGGAGAAAAATTTACAGTTAATTACCTTTTTTTTTTTGCAAGCTTTCATCTAAAAGAGAGGTGCCTTTTCCCAAAGAGCCTCCCACATTGCTCAAGACATTTTTGGAACTTCTCTTTTTGAATTACTTTAAAGGCTAGCCTGGGAGCCATACAAATAATCATTCTTGTCTCTTTATAGTTGGATTTAAAAAAAATTTTTTATTCCAAAATAAGCACTACCCCACCTGATTTTTTTATCCTACTCACTCAACTTAGCACTGAATTAACTTTCTATTTATTCCTAAAGTTAAATCCATCTTCATTTCATGAAAATTTATTACCTCTGAAGACATTCAGTAGAGTACCTCATCAGGTACTAATATTTGAAAGGCTAATATTTCAAAAAGCTAAAACAAAGAATTCCCACCACTACTAACATAACTCCTTACCAGCTACCAGTTTCTTGACCATGAAAAAAAAAGTTTGCCTGTGCAGTGGGGGTGATGACAACATCTTTCCTGCCTCCCCCATACCGTTACTACTATGAAGATAATAGCAGAAAACACGTGAAAGCTTTTTGTAAAGAGCTGTGTCAATGGATGCTCTTCTTGTCGCCTCACGCTTTGCAGGCGATTCCAAAGTGTGCATTTGTTCTAGTGTCTGTGTGTGCATCTCCCTAACAGACTGTTCCCTTTAGGATGGCAGGGCCTGGATCATATTTGGCTTTGTGTCCCCGGTGTCTGACACAGGGTCTCACACATAAAAAGTCCTCAGATGTTTGTTGAGTGAATAATTGAATCTAGTTTCTTGTCTTACCTTCAAACCATATCTAAGAAAAGGATAATACACTTGTGATTATTCAGTTAATGAGCTCAGGGGCCACTTATGCTTCTTCAAATGAGTAGTTTGTCATTAGGAACTAGCTGTTCATCTCTGAAGGGGCCAGAACAAATAGCTGATGAAATAAATCAATGTAAAAATGTAAAGATTCTTAAACTTCAGTGCTGTGGGCTTAACTGTGTATTTTAAAATCACCAGGAAAAATTTTAATTACCAATTTAATTACCAATGCTGGGGCCCTATCCCAGCACAATTAAATCAATACCTCTGGAGGTAGAAGCCAGGCATAGTTTTTAAAGCTACCCAAATGATTCTTACGTGCAGCCTATGTTTACTGCAGGGCTCTAGGATTAGTCTGTGAGAAACTGCTTAAAAAAAAAATCTGTCAAGGGGCACCTGCCTGGCTCAGTCGGTGGGGCATGTGACTCTTGATCTTGGGGTCATGAGTTCGAGCCCCACGTTGCACACAGAGTTTACTTAATAAAAAGATTAAAAATAAAAAACCTATCTAGTTTTACATGAGGGATCATAGTCAGTAGGAAAGAACATAAGGCATGCTCGCCCTGCAGTCTATGAGTAACAGCTAGCTGTTAGGTGAGAGGACCACAGTGGAAAAGCAGCAATCAGTATGTGCTGAGCTCTGAGAGGTCATGAAAAGGTGGGCTTGTGCTGAGCATGAGACTTTCTGCAGAGCTATTAGACATTTTAAAAGTTTATCACAGAAATAAAAGACATTCCCTGCCCACAAAAGGAGGTCAAGTGTTAGTTCAGCAGACCAGCTAGTACCAGCCAGCAGGTCTGGCCAGTACAGAGGATCTGGGGGTTTTGCTTTACAACACAAATCACCATTCTCAGCACTGGGAATACAGTTGGGGACAAGACTCAAACCGTCTCGAATAACTGACAGTCTGTACACAATTAAGTAGACAGCCAGTTACAAAAGGGTAAATGATGGAAGAAATGAAATAAGGTTGGTGAGATAAGAAGATGTAGTTGTTAGAGAGTTTTAAGGGTCTGGCTGAGGTAGTTCAGTCTAATACAATAGTCAATAATTCCTGGTCAAAGAAATGTATAAGAAAAATTATTTTAGGGGCACCTGGCTGGCTCAGTAAATAGAGCATGAGACTCTCAATCTCAGGGTTGTGAGTTCAAGCCCCATGTTGGGGGTGGAACCTACTTAATTAAAAAAATTTTTTAAAGATTATTTTAGAACCCTTGGAAGATTAGAAGAAGGAGAAATAATACAGATGTAGAACATTTAGAACACCTACAAAAATCTAAAGGTAGGGTGGTAAGTTCCTAAATTGGCGAGACTTGGGAAGGAGTGGTTTATAGAATTTCCAAAGAAAAAGATGGCTGTTTACACGATAGAAGCATAAGTAATCTTAATGCATTTTAGTCAGAAACAAGTTATTAATACTGGAATTCTATTGCACTATTTACTCTATGTTTGAGAATAAGTACCTCTCTTGTGTTCTCCATTAATATTCATTACTGTCATTTCTTAATCTAGTTCATGATTGTGGGAGAACTTTAAAAACTGGATGTCAAAATAGTGAATTTAGTCAAGGTCCAGGTCCTTTTCGAAGAATCAGTTGTTTACTTTTGTTTATAATTTCATACAACCCCATGTGAAAAAAAAGACCTTATTCTACCAAATAACCTCTATGAAAATGTAAGCCTCCATATTTCTGTAAAACATTAAAGTCAATGTTCTTATTTGAGAATCTGAGCTTATGTAAATTTTTTATTAATCAGAACTAAATTTTTTGTCTTTTCCTTCAAGTGAACAAGTTCTGGGGCACCTGGGTGGCTCAGTCGTTAAGCATCTGCCTTCAGCTCAGGTCATGATCCCGGGGTCCTGGGATGGAGCCCCACTTCGGGCTCTCTGCTCAGTGGGGAGCCTGCTTCTCCCTCTCCCTCTCCCCCTGCTTGTGTTCCCTCTCTCGCTATGTCTCTATCAAATAAATAAATAAAATCTTTAAAAGTTCTAAAATGTTCATATGTAAATGATCAGTGTGCAATTAATTCCAAAAAATTAACTGCTCTTGTTGGGCCAGTTCCATCACCAGACACAGAGTGAATAGTATTGAGTTATTGGGACATACAAACTTGTAAATGACCAGACCCTTATGTCCTTCAGTTAAGTCTGTAGTGTAAGTCTGCATGTATATTCTCAGAGGAGGCTGTAAAATGTGGGCATGCTTTCAATTCATGCAGTCTGTGATTTATGGAGGCACATAGGTCAGGAGTTTATTATGCTGAAAATCATAATAACTGTTTTGCTTTTTAAAATGAAGTGACCAAAGCATGTTGAAAGATAAATGGGTGAACCATTTTGATTATGCTTTTATTTCTATTAAAGATTAAATATTATTGCTGAGTAACCAACCATGCTAAGTATTATGATATTAAAGCTGAAGTAGTTTGTAAGCTGATAGCCCCTTCTTTCCTCTGGGTTTAGGTTTGTTATTAATCAAAATGTTGGACTTGTTTAGTGCAGTGGTGTATGAAACAAACAGTTGAAAAAGACAGCTACTTTAATTTACGGCTTTCTGTTTTTTGCAAATTTGTAGGAAAATCTGTTTCTCTTTGTGGACTTTGTGCTGTTGTTCACATGTCTAGAGTTCATTTCTCATACCAGAGCCAACTAAATCCAATAGTTGCAAGCTACTCTCATGGGATGGAAAGGAGGAAGGTGCCTATAAGGTTTTAATTGACAAGTTCTGGTAAAGTCATTTTTGAAATGTGGGCAGTCCCTAATAGAAATAGATATTACAAAACATCCATCTGTATTTTTGGACAGAGAGAGCAATAATTTTTGAAATAGAAAAATGTGTATATAGAAAGATATTAATAAGTTAACTAAAGACAGTGGTTTTGTTTTTCACTATCAATATAGGAGTATTGAATAAAATTGTTTTAAAGGGCATGTTTCGAGCTACTTCCTGGTTTCGGCTTAGGTATCTGCACAAGAATCATTTGCTAAACACTTACTGAAATGCAGTGCAGGGTCTGTACTCTCCACGATGTGTAGTAAAGAACCTTCAAAAGGACATCCTGCCCCCCTTCTAAACTTGTTCCTCAGAAGTGGAAATACACTTAATTCCTAAAAAGTATACTTTGTGGGGATTGTAAGATGTGTCAAAGAAAAAGACCACCTCTCATTACCTGAAACAAAAGGTTTAATTTATTACTTAAGTAAGGAAGAGCTATGCTTTTAGGCCCAGTCTCTGAGCAAAGTGGGTTGCAAATCTTACACAGAGTTTTGGGGTCAGGGATTATTTGGGGATTGACATCAGTCTCAGAAGCCCCATTACTCACGAGAGACTGTCAGTGATTGGCTGGCTTTCAGAAATATGTTTGCTAGAGAGCCCACCACTGATTGGCCAACTGTCAAAAGCATAAGGCTGTCACTGATTAGTTGGCTTTCAAAGGTGTATTTACTGAACTGAGTTGTCACTGATCATTTAGGCCTAAGCAAATTATCATTAATTGATTAAATCCAGTTTGTGTTTCAAACTGGTTCTAGTTGTTCTTTGTTACCATGAATGTAGAACAATCAGACTTTTTCTAGGAGTTGGAATTCTTTTTTATTCTCAGAAGCTAATACTTAAACACTGTAGGAAATTGAAAGCATAAGAAAATCAGACTTGAGGAATCCATTTAAATAAGCAACGATCTTATGATGCATTTCCTTTTTTTTCATATTTGTAGCTTCTAGTATTTTATTAGTATCTCCAATTGAAAAGTTGTAATCAAAACCTATGAATACCCTATCTTCCTCCTCCCACAAAGAATCTACAGATTTATCCTACTAAATTGTATGATTATCCATGATAAAATTGATGCTATTTATTGTTACCATAAGCTTAATTCAGAGCTCTTTTTTCTGTTTCTTCCATTAAATATATCTGCTCGTTTTCAAAGAAGATAGAAACAATTTAAAATGGAAACTTAGGAAGCATGGGCCTCAATATCACCATTCTTGAAATTATCTATCAGCATGGTTTTTCCCCTGTAATTGCTATGATAAAGAGGTCACTATACTTTCTGATTTTCTGATTTTTGTTGTTTTGTTTCTTTCTTTTTCTTTTTTATATGGTTGCCATACAATATTGCATTAGATTTCGGTGTACAGCATAGTGATTCAACTATCTATACCTTATACTACACTCACTATGACAGTACCATTGACTATATTCCTTATGCTGTGCCTTTTATTTCCATGACTTATTCATTCCGCAAGTGGAAGCCTGTACATCCTATGCCTCTTTACCCATTTGGCCCATCCTCCCACCCCTCTCCCCTCTGGCAACCATAAGTACTCTGTATTTATAGGTCTGATTCTGTTTATTGATTTGTTTTGTTTTTTAGATTCTACATCTAAGTGAAATAACATGGTATTTGTCGTTGACTTATTTCAGTAAACATAATACCCTCTAGGTCCACCCATGCTGTAAATGGCAAGATCTCATATGATACCTTTTGTAAAAAAGGGTGTTTACTAAAGCAAGAGAAGTGTAAGAAGTCAGCAGTTCTGACGGGTGATAGGGCATGTTCATGTATTGAAATTAGTTATGAAACTTGATGCAAATAACAAATTATTAATAATGAAGTATAGAAATGAGCATCTGATTTACCTCATTTAGTAAGTTAAAGTAGATTCTAGGTCATCTCTATAATAATATCACTTGTACTAATTGCATTCCAGTAAGCTTTTCTGGAATGGAAGGGGTGGGAATAGAGTTAAGACTCAACTTGTCAGCCCTCGAGAACAGTAGCTACTGAATCCTTAGTACCACCAATATTGTAACATTTTATTTCCCACCAAAATCTTTTCTTCAAAATCTGAATATATCCATGAGAGTTTATCACATAAGTAAACTTCACTCAGCATTTGTGCTACTGCAGGGAAAAGGGGTGGGGGATTTGTGCTAGTACCTACTGCCCAAATCTCTGCTTATTCAGGGGAAAAGAAATTCATGTAATATTTGGGTTTCATGTGAAAGTTACAACGGGTGTATGCAGAGTGTTAATCCCATAGGCAATTTAGCCCTATCAGCTGTGATAAAAGTGTTGGGTATGCCCACTTTAAAATTGCTTAACTAACAGGTGGGAAAAGCCTTAGTAGTTTTGTTTATATATCAAAATTGAACTTTTCTCTTTCCAAATTCATTCAACTGCCCTGAAATCTGGTCTTTGACTTCCCCATTTATTTCTGACACCTCCTAATGGGGGCAGAGCTAATCACTTACATATTTCCCTGCTGCTAAGGATAGCCAGCTTATGACCACTTATGATTCAAGCACATGTTGATACCTTAAGACCAGTAAGCATTTGATAAAGTGGGAAAGCAGGATGGTTAAATTTGTTGTAATCAACAGTAAGAGGAGGAAATTAGTCCATGGAGTTAGGCCAAAGCTTAGTTTCCTTGTGCGTGGAAAAAAAAAAAAAACACACACCTTTTTTTTTTTTAACCCTGCAACTCCCCATAAAAGGCAGTCATAACACCATTTGAACAAGAATTTTCTTAACACATTCCTGACTCTTGACCCCTTTAACTACTGAAAACAAAAAGATCAGATAGGGGTGGTTTATTGTCTGGAATTCTGCCCTGCAACCCTGCCCACTCTCGCTGAGTGTGCTCTTTATAGAAGCTGGCAGAATGTTCTCTGAGTTTAGTTGAAGGAACACTTCTGGGTAGAATTCCTTTAACCTCCCATCAGGAAAGGACCTTCAAGTGAAGACTGAGGCAAAGAGACTCATTACTAAAAATACAAAGCAACAGCACAAACTCCAGACATGTTTTTCAAACTTAAGTGTTTTCTGAGAAGTTGGCTTCCATGTGGTATAAGCAGCAATAAACAATAAACCCATGTTGGTGTTCTATACCCTTATGGTTCATTATGCCAAGGACAGTAGAGTATAAAATTTCTACTTTCTGTTCTGCCAAAATCACTGAACCATCTCTCTCCCTCTTCAGGATGTCGCATGTACTTCAGTTTGAGGATAAAACCAGAAAAGTGAAAGATGCAAGCATGCAAGATTCAGACACATTTGAAATCTATGATCCTCGGAATCCAGTGAATAAGAGAAGACGAGAAGAAAGCAAAAAGCTGATGAGAGAGAAAAAGGAAAGAAGATAAAATGACAGTAATGTTAACTAGAACTAGCTAGAAATGTGCCTGCAATAAGTGGCCTTATAACAGCCATTGTTCCCAACAGCATCACTTATAAGGGTGTGAAAAGAAGTATTTTCGAACCTGTTGTCTGGTTTTGAAGAACAATTATCTTGTTATGTAAACTGTGGAATGATTTAAGCAAATGTTTTTGGTTACCGGTACATGCTTTTTTCCCCCTCCATTTGACCTTTTATAGTGCAAAATCTGAAATAAAATAAATTTCCTGCCAGTTTACATGTTAACTATTTGTAGACTATGCCAGCCTGTGTGTCTTTTTATCCTAAAATATGTGAAGGCTTTGTTTTCAAGATTTTTTTTTTATAAGAAGTTCTTGCAAAAAAGAATATTTAAGGGAAAGCTCCCTGGCATTCTGTTACCACATTACTAAATTTAGAATATAATAAAAAAAATACATACTATAAAGATTGATTTTTGTTGTTATTGTTTTGGATATAAATATCTAAAAATAGCCAAATCAGTAAGACTCAGTAGCCCCATGCCTTTTTTTTTAAAGATTTTATTTATTTATTTGACAGAGAGAGACACAGCGAGAGAGGGAACACAAGCAGGGGGAGCAGGAGAGGGAGAAGCAGGGAGCCCGATGCGGGGCTCGATCCCAGGACCCTGGGATCATGACCTGAGCCGAAGGCAGACGCTTAACGACTGAGCCACCCAGGCGCCCCAGGAGCCCCAGGAGCCCCATGCCTTTAATGCTTGAGGAATCCCCAAGGGAATATTCTCACCTGCATCTAAGCCAACGCCTGGGTTTTACAGATCTAATCAAGACACTAATACACTAAGTAATATCAGCCAAGCTTATTGCACACACTGGCCTAATACGGAGCTCCTGTCTACTCCTCTGTCCTTCTCAGCTTAGCAACAGCAGGAGCACATGCAGAGGTCCCATTCTAGCAACAGAACTCATCAAGAATTTAGCCTTTGATGACAACCACGCATACTGGTTATTTACTATATATTATCTATATTTTACTCAGTTTTTCTAGAATCTGAATCCTCAAATTATACCACAGGCTGACTTTCAGTTACCTAATTAAACCTCGCCAGCCACATCTTTTCAGATAGTGTCTCATCGCCTCTCTTTTTCCAAATGTAATCCAACAGACTTTCTCTAGAGCACTTGTTCTCAAAATGTAGTCCCAGATATTACACTGCAGTGGCAACAGCATCACTTGGAGACACGCGAGAAATGCAGATTCTTGCCATACTCCCCATCACCACCACCCCACCTCCAGATTATTGAATCTGAAACTTTGAACCCAGAGGATTTGTTACACGGATTGCTGGCTTCACTGCTGATGATTCCATCTTTGGAGCATGGCAATATCTAGTAAAGTTAAAGATATGCATATCCATTTATCCAAAAATTCTTTTTTTTTTAAGATTTTATTTATTTGTCAGAGAGAGAGGGAGAGAGACAGAGAGTAAGCACAACAGGGGGAGTGGCAGGCAGAGGGAGAAGCAGGCTTCCCGCTGAGCAGGGAGCCCGATGCGGGACTCGATCCCAGGACCCTGGGATCACAACCTGAGCCGAAGGCAGATGCTTAACAGACTGAGCCACCCAGGCATCCCCCCATTTATCCAAAACTTCTAATCCTATGTCTGTCCCCTAAAGAAATTCTCACACATTGCTCAAGGAGACCTTGAGGGAGAGGAAGAGGGAGAGGAAGAAGCAGGCCCCCTTCCGAGCAGGGAACCTGCTTAACCGACTGAGCCACCCCGGTGCCCCTTACTTATCCATTCTTTTGTTGATGCTAAGCATTGAAGAACAATTATCTTGTTATGTAAATTGTGGAATGGTTTGTTGTTGATGCTAAGCATCAACAAAAGAATGGATAACTAAGGGGCACCGGGGTGGCTCAGTCAGTTAAGCATCTGCCTTCAGCTCACGTCATGATCTCAGGGTCCTGGGATCGAGCCCCGCATCGGGCTCCCTGCTCAGCCGGGAGTCTGCTTTTCCCTCCTCCCTCTAACCCTCCTCCCTGCTTGTGCCCTCTCTCTCTTTCTCAAATAAACAAAATCTTTAAAAAAAAAAGAATGGATAACTAAGTTGTATATCCATACTATGGAATACTGTGTAGTGACGATCAATAAACAAGTTATGTGTTAGCTTATCTTGAAAATAATGTGAGAAAAGGGAACCATCTCTATAAAAATTTAAAACATGCAACACAGCATTCTATTTTGTTTAATGATGTACACATGTAGCAAAAGTATAAAAACACGAATGAAAATAGTGGTTACCTTTGAGGAGGTAGAAGTAACATAGGGGGCTTCATTTGTGTTTGTAATGTTTCATTTCTTAAAGGAGATGTTAGGTACTCAAGCCTCATTATATTCTCTCTATATTCTAGTATGCCTGAAATATTTCATATTTTTCCTTTATGATCATATCTAGAACCTGAGGTGAGAAGACAGAAGGACTCCCAATAGTAACAAGAACACTTTCTTTTTTGCTTCAGAAGTAGGAGGAAGTCTCAAAGAGGAGGAGAGGGATAGGATAGGGGTGCTCTGGGGAAATATCAACACACTCAAAAGTAGGGTAATTAGTAGACACCAACCCACCAAAATATAAGCTAGTGTTTAGAAGTGTGCCCTATCTTCCCCTCACTACAAAGTTATAATATCAGTTGTTTTACAGATATTCACAAAGCAAAATTATGTTTTCCAAACTCACGAAGTTTGTTGGTTATTAGGAAATACATTAGCACTGGATTTGTTTATATTGAAGAATCCTATAGGTTTCTCTCCTATTTCTACCTGAATGTGTCCATCTTTAAGAATAGAGGGGACCACAGGCCTCCAGAGAACAAGCCAGAAGAATATTTGTAGGCATAAAAATATAACTGAGTGACAAATTAAACCCTCAGGTTGGTTGAATGCTCCTTATCCTGCTTTAACCACAAGGAACAGAAAAACCTGAAATTTTACAGAGATTAGAATCCCATCTGAAAATTTCACCATGATAGTAAAATTCACTTAGAACTTAACTGCATTAGGGCGCCTGGGTGGCTCAGATGGTTAGGCATCTGCCTTGGGCTCAGGTCAGGATCCCAGGGTCCTGGGATGGAGTCCCGCGTCAGGCTCCCTGCTCAGAAGGGGGCCTGCTTCTTCCTCTCCCTCTTCTGCTCCCCCTGCTTGTGCTCTTTTGCTCTCTCTGTCAAATAAATAAATAAAATCTTAAAAAAAAAAAAAAAAGAACTTAACTGCATCATAGCAATAACAATTTTTTAAAGTTTAAGAACATAGTTAAATAGGGGCACCTGGGTGGCTCAGTCGGTTAAGCGGCTGCCTTCAGCTCGGGTCATGATCCCAGGGTCCTGGGATCGAGCCCCGCATGGGGCTTCCTGCTCGGCGGGAAGCCTGCTTCTCCCTCTCCCACTCCCCCTGCTGGTGTTCCCTCTCTCGCTATGTCTCTCTCTGTCAAATAAATAAATAAAATCTTTAAAAAAAATAAAAAATAAATAAAAGATCATAAAATTTGAAAAAAATAACATAGTTAAATAATCTATTAAATATGGTATTAAATGTGCTTATAGTAAAGTCTTTGGCATATCAGGAATGTTTTGGGGAAAAAAAATCTGTTCAAAGACAAAAAAAATAAAAAACATGTAAGAAAATTAAGCTTTATAGTTCTTCTAATTTTCTATTTATTTGGGTTTACTTTTCTTTTATGTGTCTTGCCATAGGGATGTCACCCTGAAACTGAAGTCTATCAGCATTCTTGTTGGTTGTCTATCACAATCCTGGACCTTCTGGAGATCAAAGAGAAAAGCAACTCCTGGCAATTTTCGTCTCATTTTCTGACTAGCCATTTTTTCACTTTGGTTAAAGCTGTTGGCAAAGTGGAAGTTAAAACTAATCCTAGACCTCTCCTTTCTCAATAGGTAATTGAAGTAAATGCAGATCTCCAGAATTTTTAATGGTGTCATATCAAAACACATATTGTCACATGCCTCAGCTTTCCTTATGCTCCAAAGCCACACAGTCAGTAATACATCTGCTGCGTTCTTGACCATAGAACAAGGTCACTAAAACGTGTGAGATGAGTGGTTTGCTGCTGTTGTTTTTAGAACAAGTTCAATAAGCTACGGTGTCCTTATCAAACTGTCAGTACCAAGTTTCTTGATAGGATCTGACGTGTGAGGTACATAAACCTGTTCTGTTGTATCAGTGTGGCCTGTATGGAAAAGGTTAGATGAATGCAGAATATTGCCCAAACATGCTGTTTAATCTTGGTGATAACAAGAAAAAAAAAAAAATAGAGGTGTGAAGTGAGTTACCATTGAGGGTTGTATCAGTATAAGTAATTTGTATGTACGGGGTGTAGAGAAGTTAAGAGGGGTTACATTCTTTAACACTGTCATTCACAAAAAAAAAAAAAAGAAAGAAAGAAAGAAATCAGGTCTGGCTCCTCTATGGCTTTGACTCCATTCCAGTGACTTTATACAGTTTATCAGGTGCTACCACTTCTGCTTACTAGAAAGCAGGAAGTTTTCCTGCCACACATATATTTTATCTTCTTGTTTTACCTTTTAATGAAAGGAAGTGAAACAGAAGCCATATTTTTTTATCCTAAGAAGAATTTGATGAAATTTTAATTCCAAGAGAAAAAAAGACACAAATCCTTATGAAGACAGGTATTAGAAGTCCCCTGCTTATAGAAAGAATACTCATTTATTCCCCAAAATCCCCCTCATCAAACCATACAGGAATATCTTTGTCACGGGTGCTAAGAGTTTCATTAATCCCTGTGCAGAGTTATTTTCAGTGGTGTACTGGTAAAATGGAAAGAAACAAAAAGCCCTGATTTGTAGCATTTGCAGACTTCCATGGTGTAAATACCATGGCGGACTTCAAGCCACCAAAGGAAGCCCCAATATACAATTGGTTATTTTTCCCATTCTGTTTCACTTCAAGCTAAAAGCTTATATAGTAACTCTTGCACTGGCACTAAAGAACTCACAAAAGCTTTTAAACTTTTTCCAAGATCACAATCTTCATGTGTATTTCTATTTTATGTGATTACTTCACATAATTTGGTCAAGTTCTAAGTTCTAGTAACATCTGCATCCTATGTTTTTATGACTAGTTTGTATCTTCAGATTCTTTCAACAAAGTTTCCCAGAGCCACTTGGCTCACATTTATTTTTCCCTCTGTCTGTCATTTTTGCCCCAGTCATATGTCCAACTCAAGAAGCAACCATATCTCACAGAAAAAAAAGTAGGGAGGAGGAAGAAAATAAATGTAATTATAGTTCTTTGAATTATTTCCTATAAGTGATAACATACCAATTCATCATTTAATTTTTTTAAAGGTATTTTGGGTTAGGAATAAAGAATCCTACCTGGAGAGAAAAGAAGACTGGCTTCTAATTAAAATGCAGACAGGAGTCTGGTCTCTCTCCACATCTGCTGGAAATTATTCCTTTAACGTTAGATCATGGTATTAATTCATGTTACTTGTTCAGCAAAAACAACTTCTAGAGGCTTTCTTCTCAGCATCAGTCACAAAAAAGATATTCTTGGTCTTTTAGAAAATTAAGTCTCTCATCTTCATGATGCCAAAAATGGATAATTGTTGCTAAAGTTCTGATACTTTTTACTAATTAAAATAGTTTTGAGAGCAGGAAACTCTTAAGTGACTTTCCCATTCATTTTCTGAATTTAATCTAGTTGGAGCTTTAGTATTCAAAATTTTTTTAAAGATTTTATTTATTTATTTGAGAGAGAATGAGATAGAGAGAGAGAGCATGAGAGGGGGGAGGGTCAGAGGGAGAAGCAGACTCCCTGCTGAGCAAGGAGCCCGATGCGGGACTCAATCCTGGGACTCCAGGATCATGACCTGAGCCGAAGGCAGTCACTTAACCAACTGAGCCACCCAGGCACCCTAATATTCAAATTTTTAATTGAAGGGTATCATGTATAGAAAATAAATTACTAAAGTAGAATATATTTTATGGTTAGTTCTCAATAGTTATAAGTACACTTACAATTTGTGCGTTTCCTTTTTTTTTGATGTGTACAAATTGTTCTTCAATTTGCAATTTTTGAGGAAATATTCTATTTAGGGTAAGAGGAATGTAATCATTTTATCTCTGTTCTAAAGTTATACTATATTATTAGTGTAAATGAATAGACTGATTAAGAATGGATACTATCTCCCGGGCGCCTGGGTGGCTCAGTTGGTTAAACGACTGCCTTCGGCTCAGGTCATGATCCTGGAGTCCCGGGATCGAGTCCCACATCAGGTTCCCTGCTCAGCGGGGAGTCTGCTTCTCCCTCTGACCCTCCTCCCTCTCATGCTCTCTGTCTCTCATTCTCTCTCTCGCAAATAAATAAAATCTTAAAAAAAAAAAAAAAAAAAGAATGGATACTATCTCCCAAGCAACTAAAGAATTCAACAAGTGATTTTTGAATAAATTTAGACAAGTTATACAGGATAGTATGTGAGGCACAGGTCCATTTTAGAGTGAAATTTCATAATTTCATTATATGGTCTTCATGTCCCATCAATGATATGTCCAAAACTAACCTCTCATCTGCACTTGCTTGCCCTGCCTCCACCAGTTCTGCTTTCTCCGCACTGTCACCCATCTCTGCATTGGCAATACCATCTTTCCAGTTGCTCAGGCTAAATATTTGCATTCCTGTCTTTACATCACACCCCACACATCCATTCTGTTACAATATTCTGTTGGCTGACACCTTCAAACCATATCCAGAATTTCACCATTATTTACCACTTCCTACTATTACCACCCTGGTCAAAGGGACCATCTACTTGCACGTGGACTACAACACTAGCACCATAACTAGTCTCCCTGCTTCACACTTGTTTTGCTGTAATTTATTAACATAGCAGCCAAGTGAAACTTTTTAAAACAGAAGTCACATAGTTATACTTTTGTGTTCAAAACCCCTCAATAGTTCCCCCATTTAATTCCGAGTAAGAGCCCACAAACTCACAATAGCTATAAGACTCTAGATAATTGCCACCCCTCCCCCTTAACCTCTGATCTCCTCTCTCATTATCCTCCCCATTGCTCACTTTGTGCCAGCCACACTATCCTTCCTGCACTTCATCATATGAGCTAGGTGTGATCCACCTCAGGTGCTTTGTACTGAATGAGCCCTCCATCTGAAACACTCTCCTCAAGATGTCCAAATGGCTAACTCCTTCAGCTCCATCAGGTCTGCTCTCAAATGGCACTTTTTCAATGAGGCCTACAGCAATTGCTCTACTTTAAAATTGCAACTCATCTCCTCCCCATGTGTTCAATCTTTCTAAATTTCCATCTCCCGTTATATTCAATAATATGATAAACACCTAAGCACTTTGCCTTATTAATGTATTTAACTCTAACAAACAACCCTATGTAGCAGGGGCCCTTGTTATTTCACAAATGAAGAAACTGAGCCTTAGAGAGGTTTCTTACTTATTATTTATCATCCAATCTCCTACCCTAGAGTGCTCTACATGAGGGCAAGAATTTTTTTCAGTTTAGTTTACTATTATTCCAATGCCCAAAACCATGTCTAACAAATAGTAGACACTTAATAAATACTTGCTGAATGAATAAATCAAGCAGCACATTTTAAATTAAAAAGTACCCAATATCATGTTATTCCATATTTTATCATTTACTATCACCATCATTTCACAGAGTTAGAACATTTTTACACTAAAAATGAAGGAAGGATTCAACCTCAGTTCAGGGACAGCTCTAACATTTGAATAAATTTAGCTTTAGAAAAATCTTACTACATTGTCTTTTTCTCATTTTAACATAAGACACTTTGTCTCAGATGGGCATTGATCCACAGACCATTTTTGGGGAACCACATTTCTGTAGAGAAACAAATTTCTACCCATATTCCCTGAGTACCTGCTCTTTTTTTAATTTTTTAATTTCAATTAATTAATATATAGTGTATTATTAGCTTCAGAGGTAGAGTTCAGTGATTCATCAGTCTTATATAACACCCAGGGCTCATTACATCACGTGCCCTCCTTAATGTCCATCACCCAGTTACCCTATCCGCCCTCCGCCCCCCTCCAGCAACGCTCAGTTTGTTTCCTATGATTAACCATAGAAGACTCTTAATCATAGGAGTACCTGCTCTTTATAGAAAGCAATATTCTAACTCCTGAGATTAGAAAGAACTGAGGGCCAACATGTAATGTGCAGAAAGTAAGGCTATAAGTCAAAAGAAAGAATAGACAAGAAAACTGGGCTCTTACAAAGCTTATAATGATAAGAGCAAAAATTTGATGGATAGTTTATGCCAAACATTCTTCAAGGCACTTTATCTGTAGTAACTCTTCCAATCTTTATAAACAGCTCTATAGAGTAGGCTCTATTATTATTTCCATTTTACAAATGAGGAGGAGATCTGAAGCTTAGAACAGT
This sequence comes from Mirounga leonina, assembly GCF_011800145.1. Taxonomy (NCBI): domain Eukaryota; kingdom Metazoa; phylum Chordata; class Mammalia; order Carnivora; family Phocidae; genus Mirounga; species Mirounga leonina. The sequence goes on from NW_023270426.1 coordinate 39,698,231, forward strand.
TAAATAATTTGTCCAGGTCACACAGTAAGTAGAGGAGCTAGAATTCAAAACAAGAGTGACTCCCAGAGTTTCTGTCCTTGATCACTAGGATACATACCATGCCTCTCATTACATAAGCCAGCCTAATACTGACCTACAACGTTTATAATCTAGTGAGGCAAAGGGGGAAGACAACACCCAAAAATAAAATACAGACAACAGTGATTTCATTTGAAACTAATTATATATTTAAAAATGCTGGTATGAACCAAAATTTCAGTTTGGTGGCATTAATCTAGAACTGCTTCATGGCAGAGGCAATTTTAACCATAATTTGGAAGGAAGGGAGAACATGGCATCGAGAAGACAGGTCATGCTTCAGGTGGAGAGGACATTGTGCAGACAAGCGATTAAGATAAATGCCGGAGACAGCAATGTGTCTACATAATGCCAAAACATCTGGTCAATTCAGTTAAAAAAAAAAAAAATCTCTATCAATGTAGTGAATTTCTTCAGTCAATCCAGATGTTTGGCATCTTGTAGACAAAACATCCAGATGATTAACTGAAGATTTGACAGAGTTGACTGGATTAACCAGATGTTATAGCATTGTATAGACATGGTGTCAGGACGTTTGCTTGGCTGGAGTGGAATCCAGCTGTAAAGGAGATAATGGTGCAGGCAGTGAGAGGAGGCTTTGGAGCAGAGGACCTGGAGGTTCGATTTGATGCAACTGGGAGCTGTTGGAGGACGAGTGTGATGGAAATGATGCTTCAGGAAGAGGATTCTAACAACTCTGAGAAATTTAAAAAAAAAAAAAATGGTGAGAGGAAAAGCTGTAGACAGGAAAGAGGATGTTAGGGGAGTGCAGGTGTGTGTGAGGTAATTAGAGCCTGGACCAGAATCAGGCTTGGGAAAGCAACAGGAAGGAGCGGATCTGAAAAACATTACAGAAAAAGAACAGGAAGTCATGATGGCTAGACAAGGGAGTGAAAATGCACATCACCCTAAGGTTGGAAGTGCTGAGGCCTGGGAAAGCAGCTGCCTTCAGCCTCACCACAGTAGTAAAACAAGAGGGGATCCCCAAGAGACTCCTCCCCTCAACCTCTGTTTCAGAGGCCACAGCCAGGCCCATAGGCAGAGGGAACTTGAACCACAAACACATCTCTCATACTAAGTAAGGGTCCTCGATCCTTTATGAGCCACCTACACTGATTTCCCTTCAAGTCCAATTTCATAAAAGGATTGAGAATGCTGGATTCAGGTTGTAGGTAGACATGATTTCAGGGAAAAGCCTAAAAAGATGGTATTTTAATGGCATTTGCTTTTATACAGCATATAATGTAAACCTAAGATGTATAGGGGTTTGAGTAAATTAGATGAAGTGAGATTATGAAAATTTACACAATACATATATAACTTGACAGATTGACATTCTTTTTTTTTTTTAAGATTTTATTTATTTATTTGACAGAGAGAGAGGGAGCACAAATAGGCAGAGAGAGAGGGAGAAGCAGGCTCTCTGCTGAGCAGGGAGCCCAATGCAGGGCTGGATCCCAGGACTCTGGGATCATGATCTGAGCCAGAGGCAGACGCTTAACCAGCTGAGCCACCCAGGCGCCCCCATTGACAGATTGACATTCTAAAAGCCTGTTAACAGAAACAAATTAATGGCTGAATCTAAGAAGTTACAATATTTTTTTTTTAAATCCTTAATTTATGAAAGCTTGGAATGTTCAACCCTTGGTATTTTGCAGATTTTTTTTTAAATTCCAAGTATCTGGGCGCCGGGGTGGCTCAGATGGTTAAGCGTCTGCCTTCGGCTCAGGTCACGATCCCAGGGTCCCGGGATCGAGTCCCGCATCGGGCTCCCTGCTCCTTGGGAGTCTGCTTCTCCGTCTGCCTCTCTCTCTCTCTCTCTCTCTCTCTGTGTCTCCCATGAATAAATTAAAAAATTTAAAAAAAATTCCAAGTATCTTACTTGATAAGAATCAAGTTTATAAGGAGACACAAATTCCAATCTGTTAGATTTAAACTATGCTAGTTGTATAATAGTGTGCTCATGTGTATTAAAAAAAAGTATTCTAAATACCCATGCAATTCATGGTTTTACAAATTTGCCATTTCAAATATTTACAGCCCCAGGCTTATCAGCCTACATAGCTGTTGTGTGCCCTTTACAAACACACCCAGGTTTTCTTCAACTACTCCCTTGTTCAACAGAGAAAGAACCTTCAATAGAAGTTAATCTCTCTTTGTTCATGGTTTGGTACAAAACTGAAAATCAATCTCTATTTCTCTCTTTCCTCCCCCTCCTCCAACCAGAAGAATAAAACAGAATGTAAGATCATAAATATCTGAACATGTTTCAGAGTCACCCTGGAGGAGGCAGAGGGGCAGGAAACTTGTTAAAATCAATTTCCCAGGCCTCAGAAATGACAAGTCCATTGATCTGAGGTAGGAACCCAAGAAGCTATTGTTTTCTGTTTGATTTTTAACAAGCTCTCCCAACTAATTCTGATGCCTGGTTTCTGAAAATTGTACTTAGACGGGCTGCCCTAAAGCAGAATGCTTGAGAATGGGAAACAACTATTGGACATGTGAACCTAAAATGGTTAAAACAGATTTAAATCCTCTTTTCTTAACCCAAGAAATCACATCCTTTCATTATTCCTTTATATAGTAAGCTCCTAGGTAAATCCACTGCGTTCTTTGATATGCAGAATTTCCCAGAGAAACAACATAAAGTTAAGTACACCTGTGCAATCAACCTGAGCAGCCTCGAAGACAAGGAGGACAGCTTGTCTGTTCTCAACTCACAGCACTTCCCACTAGAGCCCTTCCCCAACACAATGTTTACATGATGGGGAAAGGTAACAAATGATCTTGGTAAACCTCTCTAGTGCTCCAAGGCTAAGTGAGTCACTTATTTATCAAATAGAAAAAAAAAACAAAAAACAGTTGCGTTCACTGAAACAACGGGTGATTTATCCAGGTATTTCAATATAACCTTCCCACAGCCATCGTTTTATAAGAAATACCTTGAAATTACTACATGGCTGACTAGTTATTCAAAAGGTAAATCAGTGAAGTATTCCCCAGCGGAACATCAAGATTAGAGTGTTTGTTCTTTACATATTCTCTCTTAGGTGCCACTTTTTTGGCAGCACCAACTATACTACAGTACAAGAAAGATTAGTGGATTTTTTTTTCCCCCGGTACTATCGCTCCATTGGCCTTAAAATCAACTCATTCTCTTAAATCTTCTTCCACGGATATAGGAAAGAAAATAAATTGGGGGTATTTCGTTAGAGGCCCTCCTTACCCAAGGTGTCACAACTGAAAGTCAAATGCACTTTTCATGGGCTTCAAGTGATGCTTTTGAAGTACGTCGAAGAGACCGCAAGTGCGCCAAGTGGCCTGGACTTGAGCAGTGGTTCTTTCCCACTTACCCATCCTCCTGCCACCTTCAAATCTCATCTAGCAACCACAGAAAATGACCTCATGCCCAAGAGGGAGAAAGTCAGGACAGGACAGGATTGCAAAAGAAAACCTTCATGAACTTTCAAAGCACAGAAAGTACCTGCATTCTGATATAGGTTAAAACGGAGAGAAAGATTCATTTCCAGGATCTCCTTCTTATCACCCACATAAAAATATTAATCTTCAAGGCCTCCATCTCAACCACAGTACTGATAAGGGTAAAATAACGAACGTATTCTCTTGAGAGTACTTCACGGATGCCACAGCTTTGACACTATAGCATTGAAATGCCTTTTGAGTACTGTACTTTTCTTTCTTCAGGGTCATTACTAGCCCATATGGTGCCTTTGTGTGAATTAGAAAAAGGCACTCATTCTCCAAGACACTTTACTTCCATATGTCAGAAAATCGTGATAATATACTGACTTTGTTTGAACAGGACACTTCGCCACATCTGCAAGAAAAACTGAGATGATAAATATCAAATCTATGTTGCTGGTGAGGTGAGTCATGTCCCCTTACTCAGGATACCCTTGTGCAATGATCAACAGCTCCTCCTTCTCTCCCCCTTCACTGTCAGGCTTCTCCATGTGCTAGCCAGCCCAAATGGTCCCGAGAATCTTACTGAAACTCTAGTAAACTGCTCTCTCAAACATCACTCGTGATATTCTTCCCGCCAAGTTCAAATCTACCTTCTTGGAATTCTCTCCTCCTACTTTTAATCCTGATTTCTCTTTCTCCCTTTCCTACTAGCGATTCTTGTTCTGTTACTGTTTTCTGTGGGCTCTGTTCTTAGGCTCTAGTTCTGAGGAATCTGGTCAATATTCCCTGAGATAAAATGGCCTTTGGAGCTAAGGCATTTTGCAGGTGGGAGCTAAAAGGACTGCCTATTCCACACAGCTTAGCCCGAACCACTTCACTGTTTCCCATAGCAAATATTCCAGTAAATATGGGTTTCCTGTAAAACTTGGGGCATAGGCCTCTAGATTCAGTGACAAGACAATAACCTGTGACTTGTGCCAGGAGATGTTCCATCTCTTGTGCAGAGGCCCATTACTTGTTCAGGAAACGGATCTGGAAGTTCAGATTCCACAGTAACTGAAGAGACTTCCATCAGCCACTCTCCAAGATCACAGCCCTCTGCCTCTGGCCTCCAACATTCTGCAGCACTCTGAGAAAGATGGTTCTTCACCAAGCCTACGATTCAAAAGCCACCCAGTCAGATGAGGAACAAAGACATTCTCTGCAGCCCTGTAAGCTGTATGAGTAGCTAAAGTGTCTCTCTACAGGCTAGGGACAGTCCCAAGTTTAAGAATTAGATCTTCATGCCCTACCAGGTTGGGGGAAGATCGTGTTCCTGAATGACATTCTACTATGTCCATGACCTGCCTCCAGCTCCTGGGTGAACCCTCTCCGTACGCATAATGTGGGAAAGTATTTAGTGCCTCTCTTCAAACAAAACCTTCTCTCTGCTAACAGGGGTTAGTAATATGCTAGAATGGAAAACACACCCCTCTTCTCTCTCCTTCTCCCTCCTTTAAATATGTAAGACAATGTCTCCTGAACTTACTAGAAAGAACTACCTAAAGAGGCAGCCATTTCAAAATCCATGGTGACCAAAGAAGTCCTCCAGCACCTGAATGCCCGTTCCCTTTGCCTTGTATCCCACATTATCCTCACTGTTGGTGAGTAAAACATGTCCCACCAATAAGGGAAAAAATGTTTTGTTTTGTTTTTCTACAAGTGCACTTTTCCTCCAACCATCTTAGGTGCAAAAAAATGAAGTAAACATTGACCTAAAAATGTTAAAGCACCTTCAAGAACCAAGCAGTTTTCCCCCCTTCTCAGCCAATATGATGCAGGCAAGGTTTGACATTTCCAATGAAGTCTAAAATCACAATAGGGCTAAAAAAATAATCTTAGTGGCCACTGGCCTGACATGAGTCTGGTTAAACCTTAAGGAAACTCTTCCAAGATAGGAATTAGATGCTTCAAAATTTGTTGGAATGTGGTCAACAGAAAAATAAAATTTTAAAACCTGGTTTGCTTGCCTGAAGGACCTCCATGAGGTAGACTCTATACAGGAAACAATTCCATCTTCCAGAGTGAATATTCACTCATTTTCTTTTCCAGCCAGGAGTTTGTAAGAAGCCAGCAGGCAATGCAGTCATGTGGTAATGTCCTTCCCACTGCCAAGATGGATTAATGCTGGGAGAGCTTACAACTGGTGAGTAATCAGTAGTGGACCCTCCAAGATCCCCAAGGTGTGATTATTTTCATACGTAGATTTCTGTCATCATCCTCCAAAGGGTGCTTTGTCATTTCCTTTACTCTTCCCTCACTGGACTCTCAAGCCCATGTTACAAGGACGACATAGTTTCCAAGTCATTGCCAATCTCCTTCTCAAACCAAGTTGGTGAGCACTTTAGAGACACTGCTAAAATGTGAAGGCTATATTAACAAAATTATACTAGTTTTTTTTTTTAATGATTCTGGAAAGGTATGAATAGTTGTTTATTAAAATAAGATTTAGAACCTAACTCTCCTCTAGACCCACTGATGTGGTTTATCATGTGCCTACCTAATCCTCAGGTTGATAACAAGGTGTCAAGGAACTATTAAGATCTCAGACTATGAATAACCAAATTGAAACAACAACCCCGGGGACGCCCGGGTGGCTCAGTTGGTTGAGCATCCAACCCTTGATTTCGGCTCAGGTCATGAGTTGAGCCCTGCATTAGGCTCCCCGCTCAGCAGGGACTCTGCTTGGGATTCTCTTTCCCTCTGTCCCTCCCTCCGCTTGTGTGTGCACCTGTCTCTCTCTCTAAAATAAATGAATAAATCTTAAAAAAAAAAAATGACCCCAATTATCTAAGATGTGAGTTTTCAATTTTAATTGCTCTTGGCATATTTTAGCATTTACCATCATTCATTCCTAAGTTTCTCTTCACCACCACCCCACTCTTTGACTTGCATTCAGCTCCACTCTGGGAATAAAGAGGCCTCTGAAATGGGAAGTCTCACATCAGAAGAGCTCACATTCTGCAGTCAAACAACCTTATGTTCAAGTTCTGTCTCTGCTACCAACTAGTCGGGAATTCTTTGACGATTCACCTAAATTCTATGAGCTTTGGTTTCCTCATCTGTAAACTGGCCATACGGTTTACCTCAAAAGATTGTTGTGAGGGATTAAATTGGCTCATTCTTGTAACATGTTTAGCACAGTGCTCAGTAAATGCTAACCACGACATCATTTGTATTAGCAATTATTACTAATATTATTATTACCTCCTTCACTCAAAGCTTACTAAATTTAGAACTCTTGTCAAAGAGTGAGTTTTAGATTCCTATAAGCTTTAACTTACAGCTGTTCCCTGGTGGTGGAGCTGGGAATCAAGTCGGTGGATGCTCAGCAGAGCTGTGCAGCCACTTTGGATTGTCCTGTTACTATCCCTCTCCACTGGTTGTTCCTTGACCTGAGCCTAACACCCTTCCCCGGGGCTAATGGACCTGCAAGTCTTTGCTTCCTAGTCACTCAGGAGATAGGTACCTCTGTCCTCTTCCCAGATCCCTTCAGCTCTGTGTCCCAAGTCTTAAGGTCATACCCTACAATAATGGTATAATTTTGGCAAACTGGGCCAAATATATCTCCAGAACCTCATAAATTCTGATCAGCAACTCCAACCCCAGGCACACTGTATTGCCCCTGATTCACAGAAGCCCAAGCCATAAACTAGCCTTTGCTGATGTCAGAATCTCCCAAGAGTTTTGAAAAACACAGATGCCTGCCCCAATCCCAACCCTGGAAGTCTGTATTTTTAATTTGCCTGGGTGATTCTGATGATAACCCCAGTTTGAGAAGTTCTGATTTTAGCAACTACCAAACATCCTTATCTGTTCTTCCCATGTCTTGGAACTGTGTTATCTTTTCTGAACTACATAAACCTGCTGCTATTTCTCCTAAACCCAGTTTGTTGTTGACTCTGGTTACTATGAACTCCAAAAAGGTCATAGGAATCAAGCTGCTGATTATGACTTAGGAACCTTCCTCCATATCCTCATTCCCTTGGGCCCAAGAGACAGAAAAGATACCATATTTGAGCCAAAGAAATACAAGCAAGAGAGCACCACGGTTGCTGAATCAGTAGCTTCTAGTGTCGAATGGATGAGTTCAAAAGATTCAAAGGTCTGAGGCTCCAGCGGCGATCAAGAGAAGATTAAAACGTCCTTCTCCTTGCCAAGGCAATCTAACATGAGGCAGCACTGAGTGTACTGGTGAAGTTCGTAAAACAACCCTAGTGAGACCTTTGCTTTGAAGGAGAAAGGGAGAAAGGAAAGAAAACAGAAAGACGGTGACAAGCCTTGACGTGACTGAAACACATCAGGAGGGAATCTGAGTTTGTGGGTATTTTTGAGGGGTGCCAATTCCGCTCGCTGGACCAGAGCTCCAGCTCTCTTTCCATTCACCCCCAGGTGCCAAGGGCTTTCCTACACCCGGTTCGCTGTTTAACATGTGCCTAATAAACCAGACTACAAATGCAGGCTGGGGAGCTGCGGCACTGCGCTGCAGGGCGCCAGAGGGGGCTCCTTCAAGGCTGGCCACAAGGCCAAGTCTGCGTGAGCATCCGCTCTGAGTGGCAACGCTCCGAGGGCAAGATGCAGGCGCCCCACACTCCATCTGCTCCCGCGCACTCTGCTCAGCATTTCCTTCTGAGCAGAGCCCAGGGGCTTCCCACGTGAAACGCTTCAAGTCTTCCTCCTGCTTTTGCCTAGCCTCACCCAGGATGCTTTTCAGAACATTTTACTAGGCCATTCCTCACAGGAATATATTTCACCGCCAGGTACCTCTACGGACATCTCAGTCTCCCGGAGTCCTTTGATCACTCTCTTCTCCTCAAGAGCACAGACAACCTTTTATACAAATTTTCTCTCACACCGTGTGAGAACTTTCTCCAAGGAAAAGTGAGCTCTCGGCCAATGTCTTCCCACCACGGTGACAGTAGGCTTTGAGAGCGTGCTAGTCGGCTCGCGACCACTAAGCAAGCAGTATACAGAGTCGCAGCCCGGAGAGAACGGCCCCGGCGGGCGGGAGGCTGGCGACGCCGAGCAGGTGGCGCGCCTGCGGCTGAGGGGCCGGCCTGCGGGCTGCGCATGCGCCATCTGCGCCGCACAGCGATCCGGGCGGCGGCGCGGCGCGGCGCGGCGTGGCGGCTCGGATGCGCCCCCGTGACGGCGCCGCCGCTCGCAGTCGCGCTGGGGGCACCCTCTTGTGTCACCTCGATCAGGGTGCTTTCCAGGGATTAGTTCTGAGTTCGTAATTAATCAGCACTTTCTGCCTTTCTCAGGGTGACGTCGTCTGCTCAGAGATAAATCGGGTTCCTCCGTCAAAGCTCCTGCCGGAGCAGGCTCCTGTGTCCCGGAGGCTGTCCCAGGGACCCCGCCCGACCCAGGCAGCCGCCGCCAAATCCGCCGGGTGCCCGGCCACGGCGCCCCTGTCACTGCTTTTGCTCACTGGTTAAATGCAACAGCTCTAGCTTTTCTTTTTCATAATTATAAAGGGAGGACAGCCTCAATTAAAAGGTGGAAAGTTACAAAGAGAAAAGGAATCACCCAAAGCCTCATTCTCAGGGCTCGGTCTGTTAATTCTGAAGCATTTGTGTCCAGTCTTTTTTTTTCAACATATTTTTAGGTTTTAAGCATTGCTCAGCTGCAGTCATGTTATACATTATTTTGTATCCTACCTTTTTAAATTTAATATTGTGCGGGCACCTGGGTGGCTCAATTGGTTAAGCGACTGCCTTCGGCTCAGGTCATGATCCTGGAGTCGCAGGATCGAGTCCCGCATCGGGCTCCCTGCTCGGCGGGGAGTCTGCTTCTCCCTCTGACCCTCCTCCCCCTCATGCTCTCTGTCTCTCATTCTCTCTGTCTCAAATAAATAAAAAAAATAAATTTAATATTGTGGCAGAAACATGTTATGTACTTCTAGCAAACATTGCTTTAAAAGCTCATAAAGAGTTACCTTAGTGGATGTACCATCAGTTACTTAAATATAATTTCAGTTTATAGGCATCTAGTACGTCTCTAATTTTTACTGATATATGGTAGTGGGTAGACCATCTCTGCACCTTGGGGGTTTGGGGGTTGTTAGTTGGTGGAGCATACAAGCCCTACCTAAGAATTTCAACCAGTGTTATGTTCAGGAGTGACAGAAACTTGGAAACTTCTGCTCCTTTCCATAAGACTGATGGTAGAGAGTTAGGATAGAGGGCTGATGGGGCAGAGCAGTAGGATGAACTTTTGTGCCTGTGAAGTGGGACGTCACAGGCTTTGCAATGGAGGTGGAGGTTAGTAGCAGAGGAGGATGCATCTCTTACTAGGGTGAGAAAGAGAGATCAAGGAAAAACAGTAACCAGGCACTTAAAAGAAAAACTCTCAGGCACCCGGGTGGCTCAGTCAGTTAAGCATCTGCCTTCGGCTCAGGTCATGATCCCGGGGTCCTGGGATCGAGCCCTGCATTGGGCTCCCTGCTCAGTGGGGAGCCTGTATCTCCCTCTGCCGGCAGCTCCCCCTGCTTGTCCTCTATCTCTCCCTCTCTGTCAAATAAATAAGATTTTTTTTAAAAAGAAAAACTCTCCATGAAGATAAGTGGCTTATGATTTTTAGAACACTGATGTTGAACATTCATTTTTAATTCTGTTAGTCACAAGCTCCAATGTAGTATTTGGGAAAACTCTTTCTCTCACTAAAAAAAAAAATCAGAAATTCAGAGAAAGAACTGGTCTAAGTGAAGGAAGAGTAACACCACTTAATGTATTTTCTGCCTTGCTGTGATCTGCCCCTCTGTAAAGACAGATTGGTATGTTTTTGTAAGATTCCAGATAACCTAGGATAAATGGAGCCAATGAGTTCTCCGATACTTTTCTGTGAGCTCCTGCATCTACCTACTTCTATTAATCTCCTGCAAGTCACCTTGACTGAAAGTTGTGGTAGTAGATAGAGATGGTGGGAGAAAGGCTGGTGGTTAGAGAATACGTTCAAGCTCCAGCGCCTTTTTTTCCAGAAGATCTTACACATACTGTTGTTTGTTAGTCTGCTTAGTAAAGGGCATGCAAGGCTAGTAGTTATGTGAATACCAAAACACGATAGGTCCCTGGTGTGCTTAGAATTGTGATTGTCTGTAACCCAAGGGATAAGCAGGAACAGCCAGCTCTTGGCATCTCCCTCTGCATCTCTCTCTTTGCTTGGTCTGTGGAGGCTTTCCCTTTATGAGAGAAAATGTGGCACAAACTGTCTCTAGTCGAGCCAGTTGTCTCAATGCTATCTGTGTGGAAAGCTAGACTGACCAACTGGCAACGTTTTCTGTCTTGTTTTAAATGCACACCCAAAGCAGGCCATTTGTGTAATAGGCATATACTTTGCAAAGTAGCTGTCAATTCTTGACCCATCTGAGAACTAGCAGTGAAGCAGTGATGTAACTTCAGAAGGACAGAGACAGGCCATGGTGGCTTTCTTTTCCCTCTGGATCCAGAAGAGATGCCTGCCCTTCTCCCTGTCCCCTTTGCAGAGCAGCTTTCTCTACTGACAGTGCAGCCATCCTCCTC
>NW_023270426.1:39709303-39763321 GCF_011800145.1 Mirounga leonina
CCCTTTGCAGAGCAGCTTTCTCTACTGACAGTGCAGCCATCCTCCTCCTTCTAACCCACTTGCCCCGCCTCTGTGGTCTCCACTTAGGGGACAAGTCACATCTCTGCAGGGTGATATTTGCTGTAGGAGTAGAAGAAAGCCAGTCTTCTGAGGGTGATACTCCAGACCTGGCTGCCAACAACAAACCGACCAGATCTCCAAATCTGCTCTTTTTTTTAGTACCCAGGGATTCTCACAGTTCCCATTTCTGGAGTATGGTTTTCTTTTTGCTATCCAGCTCTCGTAGGATGGGGAAAAGCCAGCTCCAGTGTCATCGTGTCCACTGAGGTCAGTCCCACCCAGGCTGGTCTCTCAGCATCTCTTTCTCCAAGTCACAACATTCTCCAGGCACTTGCTAACCCTGCTGTGTTCTGCTGTTAAAAGGTCACCTGCTTTTTGAATTCTTTCCACTCTCCTCCCAGTTATTTGTGATAGCCTCTTAGAAGCTTAAAAATAACATTTATTTCCCCAGTGGTTTTGTATATTTCCATTTGGCAAACTTTATTTTGTTCCATGTGTTTCTAAGGGAACAGAAACCAAAATGGTTTATATCCTACTTCCTACAGTGGCCTGACTGATGTTTTCAGACTGGAATTGTCCTTCAGCCCAAAGTGGGTACACCCAACTATAAGCTGGGCCTTGATGAAGAAACTATATAAACTACAAAGACAATGGACATTGTTTGGCGGTTGGAAAATCTGCTTCATTGTACTTCCTTTAATCAAGCAGTGAATTTTTTAATAGATAGATTCAAGCCACTTTGCATGGATATGATAACAATATAAAAGAGAGTTGCATTATAATCATGAACCATGACACTGTGTCCCGTTGTTAAAATAAAACTGAGGGCAATGGAAGAAGTCAAAATGGAAGGCTGGAAGGGATATACTGGGGGGCTTCCGGGGAAAGAAAATATGCAGGAAATGTTCTATTTGAAGATCTCCGTGATAGTTACATGAGTGTGTCCGTTTTGTGAAAATTCATTGAGCTCTATATTTGTGATCACATTTTTCTGCATGTATATTCTACTTCAATATAAAGTCAACTTAAAATAAACAAACAAACTGACGGGTTTTGTTGAAATAGGTAGTTCAGGCAATGAAAGCAATTATTCATTCAACAAATAATATTTTAGTGCCTACTCAGTACACAACGGTAAGCACTGAATTTATACAGATTATAGAAATGACTTAGTGGCCACAGAACACAGCTTCAAGAAGCTTACAGTTAAGAGTCAGCTACAATATAAGTTAAAAGGGTTCAATCCATGTACCAATGCTGGATTATTCATTCTGGCAAATGTACCAGAGTAACATAAGATGTGAACATTAGGGGACATGAGCTAAGGGGTATACAGGAATCCTCCAGACAATCTTTGCAACTTTTCTGTAAATCTAATCCTATTCTAAATTTAAATTTTTGTTTAAAAAATTTTCAGTGTCATTAGAATGACTATAAGGAGATATTACTTTTGGACTAAGGGAATCAGAAATGACTTTGTAAGAGGGGAAAAAAATGTGTGAACCAGGACTTAAAGGAAAAGCAGAATCGTAATAAAGGAAATTGGGGAAGAAGTTTTCTAGACAAGGAAAAAAACAATACAAGAAACTGTGGAGTCAATAGCCATGGTACTGGAAACAACCTAAATGCCCATCAATGGATTAATTGATAATGAAGATAATATAGAGAGAAATATTATTCATATATATTTTTATGAATAAATATTATTCATATATATGGTGAAATATTATTCAGCCACAATAAAGAAGGACATCCTACTGTTTTTGACAATGTGGATGGACTTTGAAGACATTATGCTAAGTGAAGTAAGTCAGAGCTTAAAGACAAATACCATATGATCTCACTTATATATGGAATCTAAAAAAGTTGAACTTGGGGCGCCTGGCTGGCTCAGTAGGTAGAACTTCTGACTCTTGATCTCAGAGTCATGAGTTCAAACCCAGTGTTGGGGTTACATAGAGCTTACTTAAAAAAATAAAAAATAAAAAGCTAAAAAAATTAAAAACCAGAACTCACAGAAACAGAGTAGAATGGTGGTTACCAGGAGCTGGGCATGGGAAGTAGGAAATAGGGAGATATTGGTCAAAGAGTACAAACTTCCAGGTTTCAGATTCATTAGAAAATGAATACGTTCTGGGGATCTAATAGATAGCATGGTGATTACAGTTAATAATACTGTATTATATACTTGAAAGTTCCTAAGAGAGTAAACCTTAAATGTCCTCACCACAAAAAAACACAAAAATGGTAATTACGTGATGTGATGGAGGTGGTACCTAATCCTATGATGGGAATCATTTTACAATGTATAAAGGTATGATTCAATACATGATAATACACCTTAAATTTACACAGTGTTACATGTCAATTATAGAACTGGCAAAGAAACTGTGCACCAGCATGGTTTTGCCCAAATGGTGAGTTGGGAGCATGAAAAAAGTGGCAAAGTTGCACTGGAAGAGCAGAGGGCTTTATAAGCAGATCAGTAAGAGCCTTAAATTTTTAAAACTTACCAAATGCACAAAAAAATTAGCTCTGAATTTCTATTAAAACCCATTTTTTTTAAAGATTTTATTAATTTATTTGACAGAGAGAGACCCAGTGAGAGAGGGAACACAAGCAGGGGGAGTGGGAGAGGGAGAAGCAGGCCTCCCGCCGAGCAGGGAGCCCGATGCGGGGCTTGATCCCAGGACACTGAGATCATGACCTGAGCCGAAGGCAGACGCCCAACGACTGAGCCACCCAGGCGCCCCAAAACCCATTATTTTTTTTTAGTATTTATTTATTTATTTGAGAGACAGCACGAGTGGGGGGAGGGCGGGGTGCAGAAGGAGAGGGAGAAGCAGACTTCCCGCTGAGCAGGGAGCCTGAGGTGGGGCTCGATCCCAGGACCCCGAGATGGTGACCTGAGCTGAAGGCACGAAGGCAGACACTTAACCAACTGAGCCACCCAGGCGCGCCAAAATCCATTACTTTACAATGAGAGATGAATACATTAATTTGAAAACCAATAGAAATGAATATATTTAAATCACCTTTATGTGTGTACGTCTACCACAAGCTAAAGGAATTAAGTTGCAACATTTACTAAACAGTCACTATGTACCCAGCATTGTGATAAACGCCTTATGTCTACTAGCTTATTTACTCATCCTCAGATCCTTATGAAGCATCTGTTATGATTTCATTTTGCAAATAGAAAATTGAGAACTTGTTTCCAGCAAATACAAAAGAGTCATAAATATAAAAAATAGATACAGCCACCTGAGATCCTGTTTGTTTCCAACAAATGCAAAACTCACAAATGTCAAAAATAGATATAGTGCTTTGTGCCAGAATGTGCTTCAGTGGTCAAAATAGAACTCTGAGGTGAAAATATGTTTACATTCACATTTTATTTAAATGTATCTTTTAACTGAAAAGAGAGTCATCTGGGACTAATTTAAGTTCTTCAGGACCTAGTGGTCTTGATAAGTCCATTTATCAAGCAGTTTTATGGAATAATTCAGACAAGCGTGTTTGGCAAGCGGTCATTATCACACAGAGTACCAAAAACTGATAAAGTCTGGCCCACATAGACTAAATGGAGCACAGGAGAGCTGTTTTCCAGTTCAGTTGTAAACTCTTCTTCTGCAGAGTCAGAGACAACACAGCGAAGCTACATAAACTATAGGATGGACATCCCAGCTCTGAGCTGCGAATGTTACCAAATAGTTCCAAAGAAAATGAAAAGGATTTACCTTTCCTATCATGGGGTTTCTAGAAGCATTGTGACTTGCATGCAAAGCCAAGTTACTATGTATTTGAGGGTGATATGGCTCAATAGTTACTGTCATTTTTTTCCCCCTTACTTATAAGACACAGTGAAAAACAAACTAGGTTTTAGTCTGGCTCTTAATAAATCTCAAATCATGCAGAAATAAAAAGTTCATCAAAGATCCATAGTTTCCATTGAGAATTTCCTTCCTTTGGTTTTGTTTTGTCGTTTTTTTTAGAAGATTTCCCCTCCCCACAATAAGCCACAAAACAATTTTTCCCCTCTTTATATGTGTTGAAAGAGAATTAAATTCTTGAATGGTAATTGTGTTTTCCTTTAATTCCTGACAAACTGTGTCCTATACCTGACAGCCACAAGGTAGGAAGGCAGCTGAGTTACTCCAAGAAGCATTCTGTTCCTGATCTTGCCATTCAATATCACAGGGTGTGATGAAAGCTGGAACAAATATGGAAATCACAGAGGTGCCAGAACATTACATTCAAAAAATGGAATTATTTGAGTCAATCTGGAATGTCTGGTTCTTTTGGTTTAGGCCTCATGGGTAGCATTGTGCTTCAAAAACAACTTGAATTGGCTACCAGGATTCCAGAAGGGTAACATAATCTCGTACCTTTGTGGAGAGATGCTTATCTTTGTCTACTGTTAACAGAAGGAGGCTGGATTCTTCCACCTTTTCATGTTTCAAAATGCAAATTGCTCAAATAAGTTTCAAACCTGAACAGAATTTGGAAGCAGGAATGGGAGGATGTAATTTCTCAGCTCTTTTCAGTTTGTGCTAGTCTTTGTTTGAAATAAATGCCCCAGCATGAATCAAATCCTTTATAGCTATAGAAATATGGGGCTTGGGAGAGGCTCATCCTCCCCACTTCCCCTTCTGTGATTTGGCAATCAGAGAGAAGTTCTCAGAGTTAGTAATCCTGAATACAAGGCTCAGACCTGAGAGGACACAGAGACACTTAAATGAGACCGGGGAGTGCTCACCTCCCCTTCTGAAAAATGCAGCCTGGACCCCGGTGACCTCTGCCCCCTGCCAGTGATGCTGCTACCCCTGCCAAAGCCTCCCCGGAGGGCTGTGACCACAGGGCAGGTCTCCCTTCTCCCCTGTCACCAACACACAAAGTTGTAGGGGTGTTGTCCAGCCACAGTAAAGGGTTGGGGAAAACCAGAGGGAATTACAACACACGAAGGAAGGAATTTTAAGCTGTGTCATCCAACAAAGGGAAAAAAAAATCCCCACCAAGTTAAGGGGACACACCCAAATTGCTAACCTTGTTGACTTCTTGTCGCAGAGTGCAATGAATCCCCAGGCACCTTTGGGACTCCGGAGTTTCTTCTTGTGGGGTTGGTCTAATTCCATCACTCCTCGGTGCAGAAGACACCTCCATGCCTGGTCTATCCCACCTGGAAGAGTCTAACGGCTCCAGCAGGACAATCCACGATGCTTTGTAGGAATCTAGGGCCCAGTTCCTTTGACAGCGTCGCCTTCAGTCTAGGTTACAGACATACCTCCAAATTTTTCTACTTAGAATGTGCACGCATTCTCACACACATGCTTCTCAACATTTAATGTGCCTGTAAACCACCTAAAGGGTGGGGATTGAAGCTGCATTTCTTATAAGCTCCCAGGTAATGCTGCTGGTGTGGTCAGTGGCCCACATTCTGAATAGCAAGGATCTAATCAATATTCAATCCCTATTGGACTGTCTTCAGTTATCCCAAAATATCTTTGACAATTCTTTTTTAAATTCAGGATCCAATAAGGAATCATGCACTACAATTTGCTGTCATGTCTTTTTAGAAAGAGGATGTGAGCTTTTATTTGGCGGCTTACTTGGTTACACAAAGACCCATGAAAGGTTAGCATTTCCCCTTGTGAGACCCTTCTCCGTTAAATGCGTAGACAAGGACCACACTCCTCACAGCCTCTGTGAGGGAGGGGCAGAGGGGAGAGTGATGTTTTCCATTACATGTGAAAGGAACCACCTGGGCCAGCGGTATCATGGCAACCGGGAACCCGGAACTCCCCTCCCCAAGAGTATGAAAGCAATGATGAGTCTTACAAAGTGTTGGATTTAACTGAGTGTGCAAGGAGACACCATTAGTGGCATCGAATGTTTGGCCACAGTTCCAGATCTATGGTAGAAAAATAACTCAGTGCCACCCAGATTGCAATGGGTGGAGTGACTGGCTGGTGTGCAGGAGTTTTGCTCCAGAAAGTTGGAAACTGCAGTAGGTGGTGGCTTTCTTCTTCTTCAGATTGCCAGTCACAATGGCTATGTGCAGATTGACTGGAAGAGCGTTGAAAAAGATGTAAACAAGGCAGAAAAGATTAAGAAAGGAGCAAATAAGGCAGCACCTGAAATCAACAATACAAGTGAAGAAGCAACAGAATCTATCAAACAGAACATTGTGATATCCAGTGGATTTGTGGGAGGCCTTGCATCTTAAGGGTATGAATATTGTGTCCCAGTGGAGTTGCCTGTAAGAAGAGAAATGGTGTCAACAAGCTGGTTTCTCAACATTACTCACCACCGGATTCTCCAGGGCAGCGAGAAACAGCTAGGGGGACAATACAAAACTCACAACTTAGTGTTTTGCCATTGAAGTTTGGCAAACTAGTATCTGCTGTAAAAACAAACTATATGGCATGTATACAATACTATTCCTGAGAAAAACATGGGTTTCATTATTTTTTAAAATTCGCATTTGTTTTTAAATTAGCCCATAAACTACTACCATTGGATGTAGATATATAAAGAAAAAAATGTGCTGGATATATTCCCCAGTGAAGTATTATATTTGTTTTGTTTTATTTAAATAAGATGTTCTTCATTTCACTTTATAGTATATTGCTGCCAGTAATTAAAATTTTGTATTAAAGCTTCAACATTAAGGTTGGCTCTTTTTTTAAAGATATGTTTGCAATACACTGAAGAACTGTAATGCCCTTCGTGGAAGGACTTAGAAGTGATAGAATTATTAAAGATATTAAAGAGACTTAACACCAGAAAAAGAAAGAAAGAAAAGAAAGGAACCACCTGGAGTTGATACTGTAATGGTTAGGTTGGGGTGTGTGTGTGTGTGTGTGTGTGTGTGTGTGTGTGTGTTTTAAATGCAAACCATATACATTGACCTGGATTTTCTTTTTTTTTTAAGATTTTATTCATTTATTTGAGAGAAAGTGAGAGAGAGAGAGAGAGAGCACAAGAGGGGGGAGGGTCACAGGGAGCAGCAGACTCCCCGCTGAGCAGGGAGCCCAATGTGGGGCTCGATCCCAGGACTCGGGGATCATGACCTAAGCCAAAGGCAGCCGCTTAACTGACTGATCCACCCAGGCGCCCCAACCTGGATTTTCTGAAGCAAGTCCTGGGATATGGCTCGTACCTCAGAATAGCAGAACAACACTTAAACACAACTGCACAGGAGTTTTACTGTCTTTGTTCTCAGACTTATCCATTATCTTATCCCTTCCCTCCAGAGAAAGTAGACTCCAGGGCTATATCCAAGCATGGTGACAACCAATGGGTATACAAACTTCATTTCCTCTTTCCAAGAGCTTAGATTTTAAATATGTTTAGTTCCTTCTAGAATAACTTTCCCAAGGGCTCTAGCAGGATGGGCCACAGGGACCTGCAACTGTCCAAATCTCACTAGAGTGTCCAGTGTGGGTTCTGCAATTGCCTCCCTCACTGGGTGTGCCCATCACTACTCACCTCTGCAAATTTGTCATAGTGGCCTCTGCTAAAATGTGAATATTGCCTAGAAGGAATGATGAAAGAGTAATCCTTATGGTCAGCTGGCTAGCAGACTCTCACCTAAAGAATTAGGAACCTGGATAGGAGACAAACAGAAGCAGGGAACCCAGATAAACCGAAAGCACAGCAGATCATCTGGCATCCAGAATAAGAGTAAGCATCTCAAGAAAAAAGGTGGTATCAAAAGGAAACCAGCAAGTTCCCTGTTCACCAGCCTCACACCAGCCTCACGCTTTGCCATATGCTCAGTCAACACATCATGCTCCCAGGCAGCACAGGAGTTACTGCAAAGAATGAAAAAAAAAATCCAAAAATAGAATGTTTTAGATCCATAATCTACCCCTCTCCCAATATGGTCTTCCTCCTACAACATTTTTATAGTATTTCAGCCTCTGCTTAAGCAATCCCTAGGTGGGGGCCTATGTTCCTGTAGAACGCATAACATGTACCAACAGCCAACAGTTATTGAGTTCATTCAATACGGGCACCGTCCTAAGGGCTTTACTCACACTCAATCATTTAATCTCTACAATAGTCTTAAAATGGTAGTTCTATTACAACCTCCATTTCACATATGAGGATACTGAGGTGCTGAGATGTTTAATAACTAGACCAAAATTACATATCTCTAAGTTGGACCCAAGAAGTAGGATTCCAAGGCCAGTGATCTTAACCAGGTCTCTAAACTGCCTCCCAAGAAAACACCACACAGAACAACTGCTGCTTTATAAAAGAAGTTTAAATCCTAAGACATGTAGCACATATATTTTATGTACTCACTCAACTTAAAATTTTAAAATTCATAATGCAATGCAGTACCATGTACTTTTTCTTCATAATGTCTTGCCTTGGCTTTCTGCTTTTTCTGTTTTCTAGATTTTACTTGTGGTAGGCTCAACACAGACCTCCTGGGGAAAGACCTGTGCCAGAGAGGAAAGATAAAGATTCCTTCCATAAGTCACCCGTGACAGGAAGCTTCCCCAAGGCGACAGGGGGGATTTGATAATGGATTTATGGGGGAGGGGAGGGAAGGGAGATGATTAAATATTGTCTCTGAGACAATGACTTCCAAATTGATCAATCTTGCCCCAGCGTATTTTGATGTCTAATAGGCATCTCCAACTTAACATCCAAACCAAAATATTTTATTTCTACCACTACTCCCCGACTAGCTCTCACCCACCTCATTAAAACATACTACTGGTTACCAGTTCCATAGGCCAAAAACATGGCAGTCATCCAACATTTCTCTCTCCCTAGCATCCACAGCAATCCCACTGGCAAGTCCTATTGGTTGTCTCTTCTCAAGATACCCAGCATTTAACCATTTCTTACCACCTGCCATCGCTATCACACCTTCTAAGCCACCATCATCTCCTGCCTGTATTACTCCCAGCTGGTCTATTTTCTTCCACTCTTGCTCTCTCAAAGATGCTACTCCACATGGAAGCAGTGATCTTTAAAAGCATAAGTCACATCATTTCTCTCCCTGCTCAGAGCCCTCTAATGGCGTCTCATCAAACTTAGAATGAAATAAAAATTGCTCATCCTGGTCAACAGCATAGACTACATGATCTGGTAGTCCCTATCTACCTCTGCAAGGTCATCTGCTACCATTCTCCTCTTGCTCATTTCACTCTAGCCACAATGGCTTTCTCTGTTCCTTAAACACTCTAAGCTTATTAGCCCCTTGCATTTGCTATTCCTTTTGCCTAGATTGCTTTTCCTTGTCCCTAAACCTTTTTAGAGCTCATTTCCTAATTCTGTTCAAATGTCACCTCCACAGAGACACTTTCCCTGGACACACTTCTAAAATAGTAGCTGTCCCAATCCCACCTCCAACCATGAGTCTTTATCTCCTTATTCCACCCTTTTTTGTAGTACATATCACCCCAAAATCACATTTAGTATTTACTTATTTATGATTTATCCCACTAAATGATAAATTTTATGACAGCAGGGATCTTATTTTATTTACAGTTGTTTCCCCAGTGACCGGAATGTTTGGAGTATTCAATTAATTCAATGAATAAATATATTCTAGCGAGTCTAAAATTTATTTTAAAATATTTAGACTTCCTTGTTGATATCCAGATCCATATATCTCATGTACCTGTCTATGACCCATATGTCCCAAAGGAAACTCACACTCAGCATGTTGAAAACTGAGCTCATTATTACTTCCTGCTCTCTTCCCCAAGCTGCCCTTCCCTCCTCATTCCCAAGCTTAAAAAACAGCACTATCATTCCACCTAAGACAGGAATTGGGACAAAACTGTAGATCTCTCCATCTATCACCAAGCCCTGTCATTTCTATTTGGATCAGATCGTGTTCTTAGTTACAAACAATAGACGCCACTCTAGCTGGTTAAAGAAAAAAAAAAGAATTTATTGAATCGTTACATAGCACAGAGAGTCTTCAGGAGGCCTGGGAGCCAGGCTGTCCACAGAAACCCTGCTGCTGTTACCACGAGCACACTGTGCATCACAGACAAACCCCAGGGCGAAGAGCGACTGTGCACCGCAGTGTGGTGCCCCCTACCCTCATCAGAACGGATTCCAAGTGCTATCTCCTTCTTCACAGCCCTCTTTCCCGAAACAAAGTCCTGATGGGCAGAGCCCAGATGATATGCCCATGCCCCATCTGACAGAGACACTGGGAAAGTGAGTTCCTGGCTCCTTTGAGAATGGACACTAAGTTGGGAAATTCCCCAACCGCAGGAAGGGAGTTTGAGAAATGTTGGGCAGCTGCAAGGCATCACAGACGTCAGTTAACACGATCTTCTGTGTCCCCAGTCGACCCCACCACCACGGACTCAGCTCTAGTATTCAGAGCTCATGGTCTTGACTAGTATGATAACCTAAGGTTATCCCTGCCTCTTTTCTCACCTCCACACTAACGCTATGGCACTACATCTAAAAGCAAGGCTTACCATGTCACTCCCTTGCTCACCATCCATTATTAAAAAACGAAAAGTCCCTCAAAAGCTCTCATTGCCCAGGCGTGTCTGACTCCCGATCTCCGCTCAGGTCTTGATCTCAGTGTCTTGAGCTCCAGCCCCGCACTGGGCTCCATGCTGGGCGTGGAGCCTACTTAAAAAAGAAAAGCTCTCATTGCCTATAGACGAAGTACAAACTCCTTTGGTTTGTCTATAGAACTTTTCACAGATGGCCCTAGTCCATCTCCCCGAGATTCTCTCCTTACTCAGGATCCTATGCTTCAGCTGCACCAAACTGCCCTTCTCCACGTGTCGCCTGTTTTCTCCTGCTTCTGTTGCTCTGTACACACTCCTTCCAACTCCTTGGAATGGCCCTTCTCTGACAAATTCTTACTCATCCTTCAAACCTCATCTCAAGCATCACCTCTTCTCTGCCTCTACCTTGATCCCCTCATTCAGGACAAGACACTCTCAACTTGGCTCTCCCTTGATGCCTACCTCTATCAGTACTTATTCTATTTTGTGGTTAACTGTTCGCTTTACGCCTGTCTCCAAGGCAGGAAGGAGCTAGACTGTGATCTCTGTGAAGGCAGGAACTATTGCCTTATTTTTGGATCCCCAACATGTTGTCTGGCTCATAGCAGACACAGTAAACTTCAGTTGGGTGAATAGTAATGCTGCCACTGCTGAGAGTTGTCTCCACTTAGGGAACACTTACGATGTGTCAGTCACTATCAGGTAAGTATGATTATCCTCATTTTATAAATGAGGAAAACTTTCCTGGTATCACACAACTAGGAACCAACTGATCTGAAATATGAACTTTCATTTGATTTCAAAGCCTAGACTCTTATTCAATATATTCTACAGCTCCTATGAATAAATGAATGAGTATGTGGAAGAAAGGATAAATAGATAGCAGTGTGAAACTGTATTGTACTCATTAAAATTCCTCCCTTAACCTCCACGGCCAGAACACTTGCCTTGCCTTTTTGTTATTTTATTTATTTCATTCTGCTTGAAATACAACTGCCCTTTGAGACAGTAAGCTCCTTGAGGGCAGGAAGTCGTATCTTTCTCATGCCTATATCCACCCATTTGTATTAGTTTCCTGGGGTTACCAAAATTAAGTATCACAAATTGGGTGGCTCACAGTTCTGGAGGCTGAAGTGTGAGATCAAGGTATGGGCCGCTCCAGCCCTCAATCCCAGCTTCTGGTAGTTCTTTTGCTTGTGGCAGGAGAATGTTCACATGGCCTCTTTCCTATGTGCCTGTGTCCACATTTCCCTTTCAGAAGGAGACTGTCACTTTGGACTAGAGCCCACCCTAATGACCTCATCTTAACTTGATCATCTGCAAAGACCCTTTCTCCAAATAAGGCCACATTTACAGGCACTGGGAATGAGGACTTCAACATATTTTGCGGGGGGCGGGGCGGGGGGGGACGGACACACAATTCAACCCATAACACCATGTGTCTGGCAAAAGGTCTTGCAGTTAGCAGTTAGCAGATGCTCAGTTAAGGTTTGTTAAAAGACCTTGAGGGCACCCCAGTGAGACCTGGCCTCCAGCCAGCATGTTTAAGACCCTCTACCCATGGGCAAAGGTGAGGTGGATAAGCACTGTCTAAAGGCACATCATTCCCTGCTAAATCTCTCGATGGCTGGTGGGTGGAGAGGAGCCAGGGTGAATGAGGCTCATCTTCTCTTAGAAAACAAGGTTTCCTCCCAGGAAAGGTATAATATCCTGGGGCTCATTTTGTGGATAAGAAGAAAGGGATTTGGGCAGGCTGCTTTTATGGCAGTGTTGTGGGCCAAGAAGTTGTAAACATGCCATCTGCTGGAATGTGTCTGCCTGCTTCACTTGGCAGATTCTTCAAGGACTGGATGAGCTCCAGCCAATGTCCAAGTCTCTGCATCCTTACTTGGGGCCCATAAGAATCTGTCCTGCTATCCACAGCCCACTCCTCTGTGCCTCCCTGTCTCACCCCCGGGCCTCAGGGAAGTTATTTCATCCTATTTTTTTAAAATTTAGACACATATCATATTGAGCAGTTCTTAGATGCCTGGCACTTCATGCATGTTGTGTCATTCGATCTTTGCCATAATAGCAGAAACCAGAGTTTTCATTTAATTGCAGAATACATCTATTTTAAAATGAATAAATTTTATCTATAAAATTTTTAAAAATAATAATAGGATGTGTAACCACTGTACAGGATAAGAAACAGAATATTACCAGTATCTTAGAGGTTTCTGTGGACCTCTCTGCAATGATACCACCTTCTCTTCCCTGCAAGAAAAACAACATCTGAATTCTGTTTTAATCATAGCCCTGCTTCTCTTTATAGTTTACCAACTATGTCTGCATCTCTTAGAGTATAATACTTAGTTTTGCCAATTTTTTTCTTTATATGTAAATGCAATCATACTGCTTGTAGTAGTCTTAGAAGCTTATTTCTTTCAATCATCGTTACGTTTTTAAAGATTCATCCATGTTGATACATGTAAAAGTAGCTCATTTTCTCTGCTGTGTAATTTTCCCCTGAATAGAGAAACACAATCTATCTATTCTACTCTACGGATATTCGGGGTGTTATCAATCGGAGCGATTATGAACAACGCTGTCAGTACATTCTTCTACACATCTTCCAGTGCACACAGGTTTTTCCATATGGATAGCCAGTTGTCCCCACACCATTTCTTTCTTTCCATGCTATCTACAGTGGCTACTTTGTCTTAACCCACTGAGCCACCCGGGCGCCCCAGTGGCTACTTTGTCTTAATTCAAGTATCCTATGTACGTGTCTGTTTGGAGCCTTCTCTACTTTTCCATTCGTCTGTTTGTCCCTGCACCAATATCACATTGACTTAATTCCTATAGCTTAATAAGGTCTTGGCATCTGGTAGGGCAAATCCCCCAGCTTCTCTTTGTCTTCCTAAGAGTATCAGCTATTCTAGGACTTCTGCTCTTTCATAAAAATTCTAGTAATAATTTGTCAAGGTCCAGGAAAATCTCTGGAGAATATTGACTGGAACTCTACAGAATCTCTGTATTTAACAGTCCTTAAGATAATGAAGCTTCCTGTTGAAAAATCAGCTATATGGCCCCATTTATTAGGTCTTCTTTAACCTTTCAATATAGTTCTATAATTTTCTTCACAAAGCAGTTTCACATTTTCTTCTTAAATTTCTTCCTACTTATATTTTGGTGTTTCCATAAATGATTATTTTCTTTAAAAATACTTTTTTTTTTTAAAGATTTTATTTATTTATTTGATAGAGACACAGCAAGAGAGGGAACACAAGCAGGGGGAGTGGGAGAGGGAGAAGCAGGCTTCCCGCCAAGCAGGGAGCCCGATGTGGGGCTCGATCCCAGGACCCTGGGATCATGACCTGAGCCGAAGGCAGACGCTTAACGACTGAGCCACCCAGGCGCCCCCAAAATACTTTTTTTTTAACTGAACACTGATGATGAATGTGATTGACTGTTCATATATTGTTCTTGCATGCAGTCTTTCTTCAAACTCACTTATTCATCCTCAATCTGTAGATCCTTCTGAGTGTTCAAAGCTTTTCTTTTCATTTAAATTTTCAAGCTCTAGCTATGCAAACAATGTTATTTTTTTCTTCCTTATCTTTTCTAATTTTCTAGTCACTGCATTGACTAGGATTTTTCCAGTAAAATATGGGAGGTCAAATGGACTTCCTTTTTTTTCGGATCTTAAATAGAACATTTTCAAGTTTGGGGTACCTGGCTGGCTCAGTGGGAAGAGCACGTGACTCTTGATCTTGGGGTAGTGAGTCTGAGTCCCACATTAGGGAGTAGACTGAACTTAAAAAAATAAGAACATTTTTCACTATTTCCTTTTAAATTAAATGTTTTCTGTAGATATTTTTGTGGATACTATTTTCCAGGTTAGATACATCTCTTTTTTTTATCTTTAGTTTTCTTCTTATATTCATGAATAGATGTTAAATTTTATCAAGTACTTTTCAGGAGTCATTTGAGTCTGGTGGCTCTTTGTTTTGTTTTGTTGTTTTGTGTGTGTGGAAACTTTTAAATTACTAATTATATTTTTTTAAAACTAAGGTAGGACTGGGCGCCTGGGTGGTTCAGATGGTTAAGCGTCTGCCTTCAGCTCAGGTCATGATCCCAGGGTCCTGGGATCGAGTCCCACATCGGGCTCCTGGCTCAGTGGGGAGCCTGCTTCTCCCTCTGACCCTCTCCCCTCTCATGCTGTTTCTCTCTCACTCGCTCTCTAAAAAATAAATAAAATCTAAAAAAAAAAACTAAGGTAGGACTATTCCAAAAAAAAAAAAAGAAGGAAAGAAAGAGAGAAAGAAAATAAAAGAAAGAAAGAAAAAGGAAGGAAGAAAAGAAGGAAGGAAGGAAGGAAGGAAGGAAGGAAGGAAGGAAGGAAGGAAGGAAGGAAGAAAGAAGAAAGAAAGAAAGAAAGAAAGAAAGAAAGAAAGAAAGAAAGAAAGAAAGAAAGAAAGAAAGAAAGCCGGACTATTCAGATTTTCTGGGGTTTTTTGTTTGTTTTTGATTTTGTTGCAGATTTTCTACTTTTTGAGTCCATTTTTCCGAGTTATATTTTTCTAGGATTCAACCCATTTCATCTAAGTTTTCAAATTCATTGGTATAAAGTTGTTCATAATGTCTTCTTTTCACCTATTAAGTATTTTCATAATTGCAGTTTTGCCTTGTGCTCTCTCTCTCTCTTTTTTTTAAAAGATTATTTATTTATTTGAGAGAGAGCGAGCGAGCATGAGCAGGGAGGAGGAGCAGAGGGAGAGGAGAAGCAGACTCCTGGCAGAGCAGGAGCCCAGCGTGGGGCTCGATCCCAGGACCTCGAGCTCATGACCGGAGCTGAAGGCAGACGCCCAACCAACCAAGCCACCCAGACGCCCCTTTCTTGTTTTCATTCACAGTGTGCTGTTTTCCTAGGATGCTTTTTGAGTTTTATTTTATCATGAGTTGTTCATTTTCCTTGTAACTTTATCTGAAGAAAATGCTAAAGGCTTGAGTTAAAGCTGAGTTCCTTTCAAGAAGATCAAATTATGGGGTGCCTGGGTGGCTCAGTTGTTAAGCATCTGCCTTCGGCTCAGGTCATGATCTCAGGGTCCTGGGATCAAGCCCCACATCGGGCTCCCTGCTCAGCGGGAAACCTGCTTCTCCCTCTCTCACTCCCTCTGCTTATTGTTCCCTCTCTCGCTATATCTCTCTGTCAAGTAATAAATAAAATCTAAAAAAAAAAAAAAAGAAGAAGAAGATCCAAATTACTTCTGCCAGTCTCCTGGGGCACAATTCTGGTACTGCTTTAAGTTGCTTCTTCATGCAATGTTTTTTGACCACACAGGTGGCATGAATTCAGACTGCTAGATCCTTATAAGGGCTCAGTTATGGTTACCTAATCCTGGGGGGGGGGGGGTTTATATCTCCACACAGTGACTAGGTCAATATAAGGAAATATTATATTTCTCTGTCCCTCCTTGCTCTCACCTTCTGTGTAGCAGGGATTTTTTTCTGGTTCATGCCTTTGGGATCCCAGTTTATGCTAGGGCATCTAATTCAATCTCCACTTTGGGCAAGCTCAAGGCTTTATCTCCTACTTCTCAAGTCCTGCACATCCATCAAAACAGAAGTTCAAGTTTCCTGACCTAGGCAAAAACCTCAGAATGAAAATCACCTTGTTCCTAAATTACCTCTGGGTTCCTGCACTTACCTCACTTTTGGGATTCACAGATTCTTTACTTTTAAGACACTAACAATGTGGTTAAAAAAAACAAAAAACACTTTTTTTTTCTCTTCTTTCATTTTAGTTGCTTCAGTTGGAAGGGTTAGTCAGTGCATCTAACTCGTTATACTGCCAAAAAGTGAAACCGAGGTGGTCGTTTCCAGATGACTAAAATGAGGCTTAGTAGAGTCATATCCAAGTCCAAAAGCAGTAAGTGAGTAGTGATGACACCTGAAAGGAACCACAGTTAGCCTGAACTCTCACACAGACTTTTGGTTGATGGATACATGCAGGACAAGTGATTTAAAGCCAGACTCTCATGCAAAAAGTTCCAGGAAGGTTTAGTATCCCCTGGAAAGTGGAAGTTGATATTGTGTCAAGGGAAGAGTGGCTGCTTCCCTTTGTGGTCCCCTCTTCCATGTCATCTGCCCTTTAATACCATCTTGGGTCACAAATCTGGAAATTTTTTGTGTTATGTAAGTGGGAAGATATAGGGCTAGGGACCTTTGTACAATCAGCCAGGTCAGAACTTTGACCTAGAGCATGTCCTTTATTCCTTCATTTAACAAACGTTTGTTGAATACTTTACTATTCCCTGGGGACTCACTGAAAACAAGACCCAGTATCTGCATTGGTAGAGCTTACAGCTGATGGAGGAAACAGAGGAATGGAGCAGACCTTGTAAGGGTAGGATGGTGTCACAAAGGACTAAGCACTGGATTCCATGGCAGGACGACAGAGTCAGGGGGCCAGGGAGATCTTGCTGAAAGAAGTGACATCGAAGCTGAGACCTGGGGGCAAAGAGAAATTGGTCAGGCAGAGAGAGGAGGAGGCCACGGTGGTCCACACACAGTAAGTCCTGAGCCCAGGGGTTGAGGTGAGGAGTGGCATTAGACAAGGCTGGAAGGTGGGCAGAGAGACATATGGGGAAGTATTGTTTCTGTTGCCTTAAGAAGTCTGGACTCTCTCTGGAGGGAAATAAGAAACCAAAGGGTTTTAAGGAGAGTTCACTCAGAAAAATCACTCTGACTGCATTATGGGGATAGGCTGCATGGGGAAATGAGATTATGGTGGCCTGTGGGGACTGAGACATATTTAGGAAATGAGGGCTTTGGAGTTCCACTCCTGGCTCCATCACTTTATAGCTGCGTGATTTTAGGCAAATTACTTAGCCTCTTTTGCCTCCCTTTCCTCATCTGTAAAGCAATAGTATGATAGGATCCACCCTATAGTGTTGTTGTGAGGCTTAAATGAGCTAACACACATAGAGTACTTTTGACAATACCTAGTGTCTACTAAGGGTTTAATCTTACTGTTATCTGAACAGACAGACAGGACTTACCGGGTGAATGAATAAAGGAGGTGGGGAGAGAAGAATCAAAGATGATTGATGGAGGCGAAGTGATAAGGAACCCAGGTGAGGTGCAGGTCAGTTCAGTGGGAGGAGGCAGTGGGACATCCGTGGAGAGAAGTCTAATCTCCTGCTGGAAGCAGCTGACATAGACAGGGAAGACAACCCTGGGGGGAAACACTGAGCTGAGTCTTGAAGGACAAGTAAGAGCTACTGAGGTGATGGGGAGAACGGGGGAGGAGAGCAAACATGTAAAAGCAGGCCAGCAAGAGCACAACATAGCTGGAGCAAAGGCTGAGAAAAGCAACAGTGGGAGATAGAATGAGGAAAAGGCAGGGGTCTGATCTTATAAATGGTGCTACAGAGTTCATGCTTTACTCTCTCAATACCCATAAGGAGAAGGTGACTTTTTGGGGTTTTTTCTCCCTTACCTTTTCTGAAACACACTAACTTGTTAAGATGTCCCAACACCCAAAATGCTCTTGCCCTATTGCTTGAGTTTAATGAAAATAGGTAATGGCGTATCTATTTTATCAATGTAGTAGCTTGGTATATAATGTCTTTTGTGGGCCTGTACTTCTCCGTCATTCTGCATCAAAGGGGGTCTTTCCAGAAGGCGGGGTTGAGGCCTGGCTACCTTTTTCTCTGTGGGACACCCGGGGCAGATGACAGACTTTGATGGTAAGGAAGAAGCTTCTCTGCTCCTCTTCACATGTCAAGTCTGTGGCACAGAGCCAGCTAGAACCCTGAACTTCGCTCACTGTCAAACTCGCAACATGATTTGCTCTTTCCGCCGTTGAGGCTTGGTAAGCCACCCGAATTTAAGCCAGATCTGTAGCTTCAGGCCAACACTGACAGAACATGCTCATGATTTTCCAACATCAGGAGCCCAGGTGTGCTGGTCATGATTCTTCCCGCCCTTTCCCCCTCACTCTTCACAGACCTCACTTACTGTAAACACTCTGCAGCACCATCAGGCAGCCTCCCCAATTTGGCCAGATGAGTCATGGGCTGCTGACTCCACATCACTGGTGAAACTTCCTGAAATCCTGCACATCGGTATAGGTCTCTAAAATTGAGTCAGTGCCAGTCACGTCACTTCCCAGGGTCGCTAATGTTCTCCCAGGGGATTATTTACTTCTGGCCCCATGGGTTCATTCAGTATCAGGGAGGTGTTAATTTTAGTGCAGAGCTCTGGGATTCTGCGGCAAGCCACTCCTGGGTTCAAATCCTGGCTCAGTCCTCCACTAGCTGTATAACCTCTGACAAGCTAAGCCTCTATTTCCTCACCAGTAAGATCCCCTGTAATATGGCGACGATAATGACTACATGGAAGGGTTGCTGGAAGGATTAGAAACAACCATATAAAGAACCTAGCATGTAGTAGGTATTCAGAAATTGACAGCTACCATTAATAAGAGCATTTTGTAGGAACTAAGCCTTGGGGTATTAGACTGCATGATTGCAAAGTTTCTGAGAGCAGATCAGTGCTGACATGCTATTTCCTGCCAGGCCAGGCAATGAGGTAGGTTGGTGGTAGGGAGAGTGCAGAGGTGATCTTACCCTAGACTCCAGGGATTCTCCTGATTTTAGCCCATTCCCCATAGGACAGCAGGCAGATTAAAGGGCACATCTGTCTCCACGGTTCACCCTTTCTTTGGGCTGAGACATAGACTCCCCAGCTTCAGGGAACCCTTCTGTCTTCTTTATGAACCACTTCTACAATTTCCCCAAGGCTAATATTTAATATATAATTTTCTAATTAGCACTTCTCAGTCACCATCTCCAACTGGTCCACAACACCCTTGGGAACTTTGATGTGATGGAATCTTTAATACTTCGCACGCTGCCCCAGCTCACCGCAACCCTCTCCTCCAGTGGAATTGGCTCAGAAGGCGATTGCAGGAAGAGTTCCTCGCCTCATTCCTAATGATCACTTCCTCATTCACTGTAGGTTGGTATCTCCATCCAGCTGCAGTCTTTGTTCTGGAATCATTCTGGACAGGGAGGGTGAGATACAAGGCACACACAACTTACCTTTCAGGCTTACAAGCTTAAAATCCCCTCTACAGTTACAGCTGAACTGTAGGAGTGCCAGGAGAAAACAGGACGCTTGCAAGGCTCCACAAGGATAATCCTTTGGGATTTGAGCAATCTTCCCAGCCAGACGTTACAATGTGCTAACACCCTTGTGAGTCATGAACTAACTCATGGTCAATTCTGTTTGGAGAACAGGATGAATAATTGAGAGTAACTGGGTGTTTGCCTGAATCTGGGCCTAACCCAGTATTTATTCTGTTTTCTTGTCTCTTTTTGCCTAAAACAAACATGCCTAGTTTCCCATCTTCTTCCACATTCCCTGCTTAATCCTTCACTGACTTTTAGAGGAAAGTCCAAAGTCTTTAACACACTCTAAAGACCCCAATGGGTGGTCCTGCCTATGTCTCCAGCATTTCTATGCCAAGCTAGAAAGACTAGAAGTGAGGGCAGCCACATCCTTGGGGGGGTACGTGCCTAAAAGCCATAAACCTAATTTTTTTTAACTTTTTCTGTTGGAATAATTTTAGACTTATAGACAAGTTGCAAAAAGTAAAACAGAAAGTTCCCCCATTTCTTTAAACCAGCTTCCCTTAATGTTTACATTTTATGTGACCATAGTATAATGATCCAAACCAGGAAAATACCATTGGTACAATACTATTAACTGAACTACAGTCTTTATTTGAATTTCAGCAGTTTTCCCACTAACATCCTTTCTCTGTTCCGGGATCCAATCTGGGATCTCACATTGTATTTACTTGTCATGCCTTTTTAGTCTCTTTAATCTGTGAGTTTCTTAAGTCATTCATTGTCTTTCATGTCCTTGACCTTTTGAAGAGTGCTGGTCAATTATTTTGTAGAATGTCCCTCAGTGTGAATGTGTGGTGTTTTCTCCTGGTGTTTTTTGGCAAAAATACCACAGAAATGATGTCATACTGTCATACTCAGGGCATCATAGCAAGGGGTACATGATGTGGGTACGCCTTACTACTAGTGATATCAACCTTAATCACTGACTAGATTTTCTTCTTTATGCTTAGCTTTTAACATTTTCATTTCTTCTCTAATTATCCTTTCTCCTCTGAGGAACTCATCCTTTCTCATGAGTTTGAGTATCATCTGTCTATACCTCAAATTAATATATATATATATATATATTTTTAATATATATATATATTTTAAAAGATTTTATTTATTTAATTGACAGAGAGGGAGAGATAGTGAGAGAGATAGAGAGAGAGCACAAGCAAGGTGCGGGGAGCCGCAGGGAGAGGGAGAAGCAGACTCCCTGCTGAGCAAGGAGCCTGATGCGGGACTCCTGGGATCATGACCACAGCCGAAAGCAGAGGCTCAACCGACTGAGCCACCCAGGCGCCTTCCAAATTTATATTTTTATGCTATAGCTCTCCTTTGACCTTTAGGCCATATGTCCAACAGCCTACTTAATCTTTCCACTTGGATATATAATAAGGATCTCAAATGTAATATTCAAAACCAAACTCCTGAATTTCCAGCTGTCTTCTACATCTTTGTGAATGGCAATTCATCTTTCCAGTAGCCCAAGCCAAAAGTATTGGTGTCATCTTTCACTCTTCTCTTTCTTTCCCACTACATTCAAACCATCAGAAAATGCTGCTGGTTCTATATTAAAAACCTATCCAGGTTCTACCACTTCTTACCACCTTCTCAGTTACCACTCTAAGTTACTACCACCACCACCATCTTCCTCTTGGATTACTGTGATTTTTACCCAAATGATGTCCTCGATGTTGGCCTTATCTCTCTACAGTCTTTTTTCCATAGAGCAGCCACAGTAATCTCTCAAAAGTATTAAGTCAGATCATGTAATTCCTCTGATCAAAACCCTCCAATAGCTTCCCATTTCAGTTAAAAGCTAAAATCCTTTTCCGGTAGGGCTATAAGGCCCTACGTGATCCAGTTTGCCAACTTCCCCAGTCATATCTCTTTGTTTTCATCTCCTATTGCTCTCCTCCTTGCTATTCCTTGAAAATCATCAAGTTTGCTCCTAATCTGAGGTCTTTGCTTGTGATGTCAGTCCTCTTTTTTTAGTAATCCCCCGCTCAATAATGGCAACTCAACCAATTCCGCTGCACAAATTGGAGTCTCACAGCCATCCTCAATGATTTCCTCTCCCTCATGTCCAATTCATCATCAAACACTGTGTCTTTTTTTCCCCACATAAACAATGTTCAAACCTATTTCTCATCCTCACTGCTAATACCTGGGTTCACTATTATCTCTCTTTCCTGATCTCTTTGGCCACTGCCAATCAATTCTCCCCACTGTGGCCCAAGCGGACTTTTCTAAATGCCAATCTCATCCAATCACAGCCTGCTTACATGCTCTTTAATGACTTCCCACAGCTGAGAGACATAGACCACAATTCTTGACATGCCTTACATAGCCCTGCTGGTGTGGCCCTCATTCTCCATACTCCAGCCACAGCAGTCTTCTTTCCATTCCTCAGATGGTACAATGCTGCCCCCTGCCATGGCCAGCTCTTCTTTTTGAGAAACCCTCCACCCACCCCATCCTGTCCCCACTCTCCAGCTCACTCCTTCGCCTAGCTAAAATCTATACCTATACATAGGCACACTGCAACTTAATTATCATTTCATCAGAGGAGCCTCCCCTCCTCCATCCAGAGAGAGTTTCTCTGTTTTATACTATCAAAGAATCTTGCTTCGTTCCTACAGAATGTTCACTCTAGCTTGTAATTGTCTATTCAGGACTGGGATTATTTGTCAAATACCTGTCTGCCCCATTAGACTGTAAATCTTATGATAGAGAGCTAAGTGGTGGACACACGGTTGACATTCAATAAATATTTGTTGAATGAATAATTGAATAAATCAATGAATTGATGAAAATAAAATCATGCTTTTGAAAGACAGATCTGGCAAATCAATTAAAAGGAAGAGAAAGGTGAAGGGCAGGAGTTCTGTATAATTAGTAGGCTGTTTGAGTAACACAGGCCAGGAAAGAGGAAACAAAATTCTAAACAAGGATGGTGGGAGAGGAATGGAAAGTAACTGGCTGGGGGGTGGGGGTGTTGTGCTACCAATATACCAGCTTACCCACAAAAAGCCAGCAACACTGTGCTCTGTGCCCACTGCTCATCCCAGATGTGGGCGGAGGATGGACAAACGCCTGGCATGTTCAGCAGTCTCAACACTGGGGGAAGTTCTGTGGTGAAGACAAAAGGCACTTTCTAGGACATTCTCTCTCTTAAAAAGACAAAGCCATTTGAATGACAAAGACATTCCAGGACCATTTTGCCATCCTTTGGACTCTGGAGGTTCATAAATAGGCTGGTTCCTGTGTTTTTAACAGTATCTGATCTATCTGATTACATTTTCGATTTAAATAGTTCCATTACTACAAGAAGCAACTTCATCACCAGGAGGGCCCAGAGCCCAGACTATACTAGCTCCCTGTCATATAATTTAGCCTCAGTCATACCTCAGACAATATTTACACAAGGTCACTTCTTCAAACCATGTCTAGCCTTCCCCAATGACAATATTATTTATGCCAAATGCTTCTCCTAAGGGATGGAAAACTGCCAACTCGGGTTTAATAGGCTATACGGACAGGCTAGAAAAACATCATTTGTGACACACACAGTTTATGCATTTAGTGTATAACTAGATGTACAGACTGATCATTGGAAACATGGCCGAAAGCTGGCCCCAGGAAAAGAAAAAAAAAAAAAAAAGCCACAAAAGCACTAAGGTTTGGATCTTTCCTCCCCGCTATTAGTTTTGGAAACCCTAGGTGTAGTCAGAATTATGAATGCACAAGAGAGAGCTGCCTCAGACTTCAGTGGCTACCTGAATATCCAAAATAGGGGGAAAACCTGCAAAAGGAAATTTAACTCGGGCGTATGTGCCCAGCAGCCGTCCTCCTGTGGTTGCGAATCCATGTGACCATCCAGGGCAACAGGCAGCCCAGGGGCCTTTGGTAACAAAGAACAGTCTAACCCATTGATGTTAACTTACCAAATTATTCACATCCCACAATCTGGAATAGAAATCAGTGGCCAAAATGTGCCTCCTCTACACCTCAGTCAAAACACCTATAAAAATCTAGATACCAGGAGGCAAAGTCTGGAACATAAACGACTTCATCCTGTTGCCAATGAGTTATTAAAGCACCGAATGATGGGGCCGCCAGGGATGTCTGGGCTGCCCTGGCTTCCAAGCTCTGGTCTTGGGGTAGCTTTAATAAGACATTTGGCCAAAATATATTGGTGACAACTCTTTTCTCTTAAAATCTAGTTAAGGATACAAGTCATACCTTCCACTTAATCCCTTACAGACCACTGGAACTTTAAAATCTCTGTAGTAGAAAATTAACAAACTTTGGGAGGCTGAGCTTTCACATAAAGTATGTAATATCTGTCCAGACTTGTATGACTTGTTGATGATAAATATCACTAATAAATAATTTGTACATTATTGTTCTTTAAATAGATACTACCACTCCTACATAAAAACATCATCCTATCTATTTTAAATTTTAGGAAACAAATGTCAATTATAAAGAGGTTTCAAAAATTCAAAATTGTTCCTTAGTATTGATAAATTTGGAATGATTCTTTGTCCTTAAAATGCATTTTTTAAAGGCTGTAAGTGCTGTATTTTTGCTTCCAAGTGCTCTTTCCAGAGGAGTTGCCTCCCGTGGGCCCAACGTTTAGTAGTACTTGAGATATCATTATTTATTAATAATACTAGCATGCACACTTCCCGATGAGCACTTGGCCAAGCAATTCCATGCCCAGAAATTATTTCAGGACAATAATTAGAAACGTGTGTAGAGATATTCACTACAGAACTACTTACTATTGGTAGTAAATGTACAACAATAAAAGACTGGTTAAACAAAGTAGCCATATGATGGAATACCATATAACCATAAAAAATCATGTTACAGAAAAATATCTAACCTATAGGACAAAGTTTACGGTACACCAAATGAAAAAAGAGATGACAAAACAATATATACCAAATACATGTCCAGGTGGAATGATATAAAAATATTAACTCATGCAGAACAGTCCTGAGGGCTCCCCAAAGTGATGTGGGCAGGATTTAAGAAGGGGGCTAAGGAAGTGCACTGATGTGACTTCATTAATATCCGCAGGCCAGAAAGACTTACGGACATTTGGACAGGAGTTTTTACTTACGCTTTCATTACAGTAGTAATTTGCATCCCACCTGTCATGATCCAAGCAAGGGAGGAATAGCATGGGCATTTTTCACTGTTTCTAGCCCAGTGGTGGTTTGGACAGGGCCTGCATAAGACTCCATCTGGTCTTCTGTCTGAAGCACTTTGCTTAAGTCAAGAGCAAGAAAACTAACTTCAGTCTCACACAGTGAGATCCCCTAGTCTACAGGAAAGCATTGCCATATGGTTCCTAACATTATAGCACTCATGGGTAACCCCTGAAGCCATCTTCATGTCCACATGATCCTACAGCATAGAGATTTATTAGGATATTGTAAATAAAACTTGGATAAACAGAAGCATGACATGGGAGACCCCACAGGCTAGGGGAAAAAAAGAAAAAAGAAAAACAAACTTGCTTCGTCAGCTTCTCTGGCAAACAGATATGGGTCATGATTTATCAAGACAGGAGCTTTTTCAAGGCATGATTATAGGCAAGAGAAAGTTGAATAAAGTTTTGACTTAGAAGTGCCTCTGCGTGTTTCTGCTGGACTTTCCTATTTGAAGGTTCCTTGGGCTCCCCAAGCTCAACGCGTTGGAAGCGAGGATCATTCTCTTCTTTTTTTCCCTTAGTGTCACTATCTGAATGGCACCTGAATAGAGATGACAGGCGAAGCAAAAGAGATGACTAAGAACTCTGATCAGAGCATTGTGAGACTGGGGAAGAGGACCAAGGACAGCCCTTAGGACCGGCGCACATGTGAGGTAGAGGGAGAAAAAAGTAAATTCAAAGGGATCATCCAAGAAGTCAGAGTAAGAATGACTTTCCTCTGTATCAAGCTATATAAACATAATTTGCTTTAAGGTGGAAATTTTAGTCAAAAATATACTTTGAAGACAAGATAGTTTTATTTTGTTTGATGCTAATGGATCTTTGCCTGACACTAAAACAATCCAGATGTATCAGATAAAACAAAGCAAAACTGTGCTTAAATATTTCCAATAGTTCAAGTATTCCACCCTCCTGAAAAAATAAAAAATAAAATAAACTTTTTAAGAGGTAAGTGAATAATTTATAATATAACTTTATATAAGAGGAGATCCAAAATGTTGAATGTCTCAAGGAAAATTTGTCAATGGGTACAACTTGAAAGGGTCCTACTGACTTTATAGACCCAGGAGTCCCATTCATAAAGGTCAAATTGACATTTTTGCTTGAACATATCATTAAACAGTAGGAGCTAATGGGGGTTCACTTTTGTTCCCTAGGCCGAAGTGTTGTTTGGCTCCCTCTGTTCAGAAATAACCACAGGGCTCACTCACTCAGCAGTAATGCCGAGAGCATCCTCCCAGACTGGAAGGTTGAAAACAGTTGCCTCTGTGGTTCCTGCAGCCGGGATCAGACTAGAGCAATTGTGCAGTCAATTTGGCCCATCTTGAGGACTTTGGCTCTCGAATGGCAGGGCTGTGCAGACTAAACTAGAGGTTGTTTTACAAGGACCATCAAAATCCTCATTTGCATGTGTGAAATTCCTGTGGAGAGGCTGGTTTTGAATCTGGCTGGCTGGGCCAGATTACAAGTTGAGTCTGCTAGCGTGAATGTAAATAGCATCAACTAGATCTCGGGCCCTCCCAGTCAGCCTTTCCCTTCTCTGGACCAAATCACTAGCCAATTGTTTGAAGTTCAACGCAAGGGACCCCAACACCTGCCATTCACCTCCCAGCTAGCAGAAGACATCACATTTTCTTGGAACAAATGGTCATCGACAGCCACCACCAGCATAACAAAGCTCATTGAGTACTCACACTGAGCTGAAGGCTTTCCACACACCATCTCCTCGGAACCTCACCACAACCCGATGAAGTGTGGCATTACCACTGCATTATCATTTTTCAGGGGAGAAAACTGAGGCTTAGAGAGATTAAGGATAACTCGTACCAGGTCACACAGGTAGGAAGCAGTACATTTGAATGCAGCTAGTTTAACTTCCACATTCATGCCTTTCACCCTTTTTGCCTGATGCCATGTTGCTTCCTTTTAGTAGGCTGAGCTCAGTTGGCAATGAATAGCAGCCGTGAGCACTGGAATCAAGACCGAAAGGCTGTGTGAAATGGAACAGCATCAAGTTTGAATGGAACTCAGTTACCTGTGTCATTCTTGTCTTAAAACAGAGCTGTGTGAATTGTAGGAAGCCATGTCACTTGTGGACTGGGATTCTCATTCTGAGAACATCTGGGCATTGGCGATTCTTTGGCACCATCAGGAAACCCTTGCTTTGGGAGGTGTGTGACACAGATCCCTGACATCCCTTCCAGGGAAGAACGCGGCACGGCAGTTACAAACATCCCAGCTCTCCATCCCTCCTGCACACCTTCCGCATAGGGAGGGGGGTGTCCTACACTCGTCGCCTACACAGCAGTCTGGCAACCCCTGGCCAAAGTGGTTTATAACATCTGGATAACTGCTTCCAGATGTGGCCTTCACCCGAAATACTTGATTAAAAGTTTCACACTCAGCATCTGGAAATAACTGACACAGCACAGAGAGCTCCTATCATCTGCACCTAGAATAGAAGCAGTAGGGTCACTCCAAAGATGAGAGCGTGTCCACGGCCTCCCAAGAGCCCAGGAAAACGGTGAGATTGCGGATCTATTGTGTGCTCATTAAAGTCAAGCAAATGGAGCTGAGCCTGGAGGCAGTAGAATGGACCGGGCAGAGCAGGGGCCTTGGAATCAGATCCACCTCCAAACCCCGACTCCACCAGTCACCAGCAGGGACTTTTAGCAAAGACTTAACCTCCTGGAGCCTCAGATTTCTCCTCTATAAAATGGGAACACAACGATGTTCAGGGGACTCAATAAATGGTTGTCTCGCTTTTCTTCTCATTAGTTGAGTCTAGAAACACAATTCACTGTTATGCCTATTACATAACTGAATAAAACACTTAGGACTAGCAGTTCCTTTTTCACTGTTTATACAGAACATTAACATTTTTTAAATAATAGTAGCAGATGTTTATAATGTGTCCTTTTGAGGAGGAGCTCAATTTCACATTAACAAGGGAAAATCTCTGAATTCGTCTTAGAAACAGATTCAGATCAATCCTGAGCCCAGATGAAAATTTTGCGGTCCCTCACATCTTCTGGAGCGAGACATCTTGGTGTTACAGAGAAAAGGGAGTCCAGCTAGACCTGAGGTTAAGATCCACCAAATCTGTGAAGGGGTGAGACAAAATGATCCTCACTTAATAGGTGCAGGAAGGTTAAGTGACATTTTGAGTGTGGGGTTGAAGATTTAGTCCCAGTGAGTAAGCTAATCTCATTCACGCTACAGTATTTGCCCCCTTCCCTTTGAGAGTCATCATCAAGGGCTGTAATTTATGGAGCCATCAGCAATATTGCAGAGCAGTGACAGGTACTTCTCTTACACGACTTCCGTGCACTCTTCTTTACAACCTGCTAGTAAAGCAGACGTTATCAGCATCCCCATTTTTCAGGTGAGGAAATTGTAGCTCCAAGAACTTAAATCGTTTGCCACAAATCATAAAGCCAACGAGCGGCAGACCTGGAATTTGAGCCCGCCCGTCGAACTCCAAAGGCATCTGCCGAGAGCTGAGAAACGCCAACTTCCCCCTAACGTGCAGCGAGCGAAGGACGGGTGAGAATGACTCGCCCGCTCATCGCCTGCAGCCCTGAGGATAATTAAACTGCCGCATCCCTTGTTTGCCGTGTCCACAATCTGGGCTGTGCCCACCGTTCCTCCTGGCGGCTAGAACACCTTTTTCTGCGGGTCCAGACTGCTGGACAGGTGTTTGGCACAAGAGCTCCCTTTCTCCCCATCTGCGTCTCTGTTCACGGTGAGGCCCCGACCTCTCACGGGCGGCTGCTCCCCACATGTGCTCACAGCCCCGCTGATGAGAAATGGCAGAAGCAGGTATTAGAGGTGGAAGGTCTGGCTTATTGCTCTGAATGTATTAAAAACCATTCCCAGACTCCACATAAAGAGTTTTACACACACGGCACATATGATACAAGGGAGACAGAGAAGCAGACGTGGGGATAACCACAGTGAGACAAGTAACCACAACAGAAGTCTGGAGAGCCGGGCCTAAGGAAAGCTACTTTTCACAGACCGGGTGATGGATGTCTCCTCCACAGACAGACAGCTAGAGGTACTTATTTTTATAAAAAGTGGACAGAAGGAACTCCAGACATCCAGACCTGCTCTCTTCCTATTCTTGGGTCCAGAGCTGACTCAGCCTCTCTGCTTCCCTTTGCAGGATGGTGAGTTATTCCATGCGCTCGTGCTAATTATCCACATCCCGCACTCTCTTTTCTCACAGGTCGTTGAAATGTCTCCTTGTCTGGGTTAGAACTTGGGTGGATGCTGAACTGCCTTCTGGAACCCTCCCCAGTGATGAATTTCTCATACCTAGGGTATTGTTTGAGGGGAAAATTCTTTCAATTTAAAGGCCCTTGAGATGGTTATTCCAAAGAATTTGTTTTACTAGGCTCTTGAAGACGATACTTACCATTTATTGAGTACACAGTAAGTGCCAGATAATTTCCATAAGCTATCACATTTAGCCCTCATAAAAATCACATAAGGTAGGTATTAGCCCCATTGTACAGATCAACAGCAGAGAGGACACACACAATAAATGGAAGGGAAGATAAAACCATATGGCATACACGCATTTCCTCAGAGTTTCTTTAGTATGCAAGAGGCAGAGTGATGTGGTGAAAGGAGCTGCACCTAGGCCAGGAGATGTGAATTCTTATCCTGGCATTGACACTAGCCAGATCTGGATCTGGGCAAGACCCTTTAGCTCTGTGCACCTCTGTTTATCTGATCTAAAAAAAAAAAAGTAGGTGTTTGGACTAGGCAATTTCTATATATATGGCCTCTTCCTCTAACTTTCTATGGCTATGACCTATTTTCATACTGTAGTTAATAATGTCAGACTCTTCACGAATAAAGTCCTAAAACAAAGCTAGTCCATCAGCACTGAATCGATGTCTTTCATCACCCAGCTCTGGAGAACAGCCCATCCAAGCCACATCTAGATTGCAACTTAAAGTAACCGTGACACTTTACTCTTTCCAGAGTAATTCAGCAAACCATAGCTTTTAAAGACAAGTTGAGGGGCGCCTGGATGGCTCAGTGGTTAAGCGTCTGCCTTCGGCTCAGGTCATGATCCCGGGGTCCTGGGATCGAGCCCCGCATCGGGCTCCCTGCTCGGCGGGAAGTCTGCTTCTCCCTCTCCCACTCCCCCTGCTTGTGTTCCCTCTCTCGCTGTGTCTCTCTCTGTCAAATAAATAAATAAATTCTTTAAAAAATAAATAAATAAAGACAAGTGGAAGGAGAACTTCAAACCCTATGGCACAATCACTGATGCAGTTGTTTTACTACCTACTACCACTGCTACCAAAGGTTTCCTTATCAAAAGTAGATATTTGATATTCTGATTATCTTCTGCTGTATAATAAACCTCTCTCAAAACTTAGTGATTTACAACTATTTAATTTTTTTTTTCATGGTTCTGGGTGTTTAAAGGCTCAGCTGGGTAGTTCTCTTTTGGAGTCCCTCAAATTCATTCCATTGAATGAAGGCAGAGGTTGGAGTCTTCTAAAGGTTTCTTCACTCCCACATCTGACATGTGGGCTGGGATGGCTGTGGGCTGGCCGTCCCTCTGTCTGTGCGGCTTCTATGTGTGGCTGCCTTGGGTCTCCTCACAGCATGGTAGTCTTGGGGGTAGTCAGCTATCTTATATCACTGGGGCTGGATTCCCCCAGAGTGAGCATTCCAAGAGAGCCAGGCAGAAGCTGTAAGTTTTCTTATGACCTAGCCTCACTTCTCTTGTGAGTTAGGCTGTTAGTCGCAGCATTCACCTATCAGCTCAGACTCCAAGAAGTGGAAGCATAGATTCCACTGCTCAAGGGGAGAGTGGTTTGCACATACAGGAAGGAACTGATGGGAGCCATCTTGAAGACAAGTTACTCTACTTGCCTATCTCAGAGCAAAATGAACTATGGGTAAAAGTCAGACTCTCATTCTCTCTCTCTCACACACCACAAACAGGTTGAACCCCATAAAGAAGAGTAATTGGTGGAAAGCACGCTTCCATTTCCCATGAGATCACATTACACTTTGTCATTGATGGAAAAGGGAGAGCAACTTAATTGAGGAAATGTCTTCAAAAGACATAGTAAAGGCATGTTAGTGATCTAGTTAAGTCTGCAAGGATGGATTTTGATATCCCAGTAATCTTAAGACAAATCCAGATGTCCATTTGTGACCATCCTTAAATGAAGGTGAAACCACCGGGGTGAAGTTGCCAGACACAGTCCCAGACATCCACACAGATAAGCGGGCTTGATGTGTGGCAGTTTTGAGGGGCAGGCTTAAGAACACTAAGAAACAAACTGAGGATCTGGACAATATCACTATCAGGAAAGATATCAGAAGCCCCAGAATGTGACATTGTCCCAAGAAAAACAGCAACCCAGAGGCCAACTAGAATACTGGAGATGCTGGAGTAGAAAAGCAGGTCAGATAGGAAAGTGGTGGTGAGCAGAGAAAGTCTGGACAACATGTTGGAATCCAAAGAGGATGGCATAAGCCCTGGAACTGCAGACCCCTCAAGAGCGGAGATTATCTGTAAAAGAAAATACCTGCAGCTCCTGGGGAAGGAAAGAGACTTAGGGAGCCATCAAGGAAGCGGCACAGTGATCCTTTAGGTCGTGGATGCCAGAACAAAGCTAGAATTACTGTGGCTTGGAAGGTGAACCTAAAAGCCCCCGAAAGAAGCATTTCTTTTTCTTCATGACTCAGAGAGAGTCAGGAATGAATTCCCTAGACATGAAATTTAGGAGGTTTCTGGCCTGTATCTGGAATATTTAGGAGTTGTCAGCCTTGCAATCTGATGGGCACTGCAAGAAGCTCTGTGAGTCTAAGGGGCAGAGAGATGGAACAGAAAGCTATTTTTCTCTCGGGCTCTGCGACCAGATGGTAACAGGAGGCTTGTTCTTTAAATAGTAGGACTTTTAACACCAGAGGGCTCCAATAGGTCGACTATAATCCGCCAGCTGACAGAGGGCACTAACTGGACCCGTCTTCAGGTTAGAGCACTCAGTTACACCCACCGTTCTGGCTCTTAAAGAACTTTCCAGTAATTCTGGCATGCATAAAACTCTGCAAGTCTTTTGAACTCATAATCTCACTTCTGGAAGTTGAACAGAACTAAACCATCCACAAGCAAAATACATGTGCATGAAGATGTTCACAGCAGCATTATTTATAAGTAGACTAACTCAGTGCTTCTCAAAATCTGATGTGCATCACTTGGAGACCTTCTTAAAAGGTGGATTCAGTAGGTCTGGGGTGGAGCTTGCAACTCTGCATTTCTAACAAACTCACAGGTGGTATCCATGCTATCAGCCCACAGCCACCCTGAGTAGCAAGGGCTTACTCTTTATGCAGCTAAAAAGTGACCTGACAAGACATAACTAAATAAATGGTACATCTCCTTGGAATACCTGGATCCGTGTTAAAATAATTTTGAAAACTAGCAACATGAGAAAGTGTTTATGACCTAACATTAAGAGGGTACAAAATCACATACACATTAGGATTGCAATTGTAAAAAAGAAATATGGAAAACATTGGAAGAGAACCCAAAACTACTGAGTGGTTGTTTAGGATTGTGCAATTACGCTTTTCCCCCTAGTTTTCAAACTTTTTGTTATGTTGCTACATTAGTTTCATAATCTAAAAATGCTGGTAAACAGTGGAATATTAAGTAGAGTGATCATACATCCTGCTTTGCTGGAATAGTCCCAGGGGCCTGTTAGCCCTATACAATTATTAATGGTGGTCCCTTCACTCTTACAAGTGCCTTAGGTAGTTGATAAACTCTACCATCATATTAGATACAGGATACGCCTCGAGGTTGTTGGTGTGCTTTCTTTGTCACTCCAAAGCATTTGAAAAGCTGAACTGAAATGCCTAGAGGGAGGAGGTAGTGGAGGTGGGGAGGTCTCTGCTGTGCATTTTTAAAAATACATTTATTTTTTAGAGCAGTTTTAGCTTCACAGCAAAACTGAGCATAAGGTACAGAGATTTCCCACATACATCCTGTCCACCACCCACTCACCCTCATCCATTATCAACATCTGCCACCAGGGTCGCACGTTTGTTACAATTGATGAATGTCCACTGACACATCATAATCACCCAAAGACCACAGTTTACATCACAGTTCACTCTTGGTATTGTAAATTCTATGCAGGTGGACAAATGCCTAGTGATATGTATCCACCATTATAGCTTCATGCAGAGTCACTGCACTGAGAATCCTCTTGCACATTTTTAAAGGTATATTTTGATGATGATAAAAGACCTCAACAGTATACATATAGAAAATACCTTGATACAGCCATGAAACTAGGAATTCTGCAACAAGAGGACAGAGGAAGTCAGATAAACCTTTGTTGAGTGTAAAATTCACTCTTTAGCTATCCCTGTTTCACCTTTCCTCCCTCCTGCACACCATGAGTCACTTCATAAGATGATGTCCTATGTGGCCAGGGCAATGCATGTTTCTC
Source organism: Mirounga leonina (assembly GCF_011800145.1). Classification (NCBI taxonomy): domain Eukaryota; kingdom Metazoa; phylum Chordata; class Mammalia; order Carnivora; family Phocidae; genus Mirounga; species Mirounga leonina. The sequence continues at coordinate 39,742,764 of NW_023270426.1, forward strand.
CAGCTGCTGCTGATTCTCCAAGGAAGCAGAGTTCATATTTTAAAATGTTGATGATTTAGTTTGATTCCTGTTTGCTGCTTTTGCTAACTTGTGAAATTTTTAGAGCAAGACTTTTTCAGTGCTGCCTTAACCCATATTACCTATTACTTCTTTTACTTCATACCTATAATAAACCTGAATCAAACTAATGCTACCACTAACTGATTAGATTTTTAAAATCGTGTTAAGACAAAAACTTTAAAAAACAATTGAATTAACTAAATACAAACCAAATTTGCCTACAGCAGCCTCTAAGGCACTATTCCTATTTCACTGACTTGGAATTTTATTAAATATTCTTTTTAAAAAATGTGAGCAATGGAGCAACTTAGAAAATATCTTATACAATGCAGCTTCTGCCATAGTTTATTCAAATTAAATTAAACTTGCAGTGTTATTTCTTTTGTCTTCTATGAAATTCATCAATTTTCTTTGTTCTTACAAAAATTAATATATATTTCTCACACACACACCCTGCTGTGAAACACTTAAATCCTAGGCCTGAAGCATTTGTTATGCTGAGTCTTTGTCTGCTAGTGATTAGGTATGTGGGAGTCCGAGAATGATGGTCTTTGTTCTTTTGTTCCCTCTGTGTATATTCTGTTTCACCTGAACGGAGCTAAACTTATACCCTAAGGACAAATGACACTAGGTGAATGACAATACGTGATTCTAACTTGAGAACAGCTATTCAGAGTGAGTGTAAATTCTGATTGGTGGTGCTTTTAGAAACAAACAAAAAAGGAGCCTTTTGGAGTGGATAGTGTACTTCACCTTTTAAGTCATTTTAAATAATGGTGAAAGAGAGAGAGGTGCAATAGTTTGCCATTCCAAAGAAATAGATAAAGAGAAAAAAAGAGAAAGAAAATAGAGTTGAAAAGCAATGCCTTCTTCAAGTATACATGAAAAAAGAAACAAAATAAGAGTGAAATGGAGTGTGAACAAACCCAAGAAAAAGCTAAAAAAAATGCTTAGGGGACATGTTACCTAAAGAAAGGAAATCCTAGCTGGTGAGATTTAACTTGAAACAAGAAGATAAAAATCCTTTATACAATCAGCAAACAAAAGCAAGGAAATATAAATTCTCAAATCCCATGGAGAGCCTGGAGGGGAAGTCAGCGAGACAATGCAGAGCGTGCAAGTTGAGAGGATAAATCATTTCTTTACCTCACTCTACACAAAAAGAAGATAACAGACCAGGGTGAGACGTATTTTCCAGCAGAAGGGTAGGGATTGTTGAAATGCTTTTCCCTTACCACAAAAAGCTAACAGAACACCCAATTCGAATGAACAGGATTCTCACAGCAAGACAAAATCCATTTCTACAGTGAACATGGGTGAGGTATTTGAGGATGGAAGGAAAAGAGTCTGTCCCCTTTGGCACCAAATGAAATGTTGGTTGCCTTACCAGTAAGGTCTTGAATCGGTTGGAGGAGCCTCTCTTGAGGAAGGACTCTGGGGTTTTCTGCGGGTGCAGTAGGAGTAATTAGAAAGTTGGGTCATTGGAACATTGAGATCAGGAGTTTCTCAACCATAAAGTCAGTTTTGAGAGCAAAGTTAAGATTGTTTAAAATAAGGAATCAGGAGTGCCTGGCTGGCTCAGTTGGAGGAGCATATGACTCTTGATCTTGGGGTTGTGATTTCAAGCCCCAGGTAGGTGTAGAGATTACTTAAATAAGTTAATTTAATTAAAAATAAAATAAAGAATAAAATTCACTTAAAAACACTTAAATATCTTGGCATTTACTTAAAAAAAAAAAACACACACACACACAACACACACACACACCCCACCCTGGATTCCAAGAAGCAGAAGTCCACCAGTCTTGCAAACTTAAGAAAAAAAGGTCTGGCATGGTATTGAAGCCAAACACATTTTATCTTGGCCAAAAAGCATTTAAAGTTCATTTCTCATAATAAAACCTAAGACTGAGGAGGAGTTCAGCACATGTTCACAAGGTTTATTTTTTTTTAATGGTTGGACAAATAGGTAACCCAAGCATACAGCATCAATAAACCTTACACTAATTCTACAACATCATAGATACGGAGCCCATCAAAAGCAAACATATGAGTGACATGAGTAACTAACCGGATAGGAGCACTCTCACAGATGGATTTTAGAACCATCAGTAATTCTTGTCTCTAACAAACTGTCCTCATTGTCGACCTGCAAAATGGACTCTGTGGTAATAGTGGTTTTTCCTTATCCTGGGTTTTTTAAAAAGATTTCCTTTATTTATTATTTATTTGAGAGAGAGAGCAGGGGGAGGAGCAGAGGGAGAGGGACAAGCAGACTCCGTGTGAGCACAGAGCCCGGCATGGGGCTCTATCCCAGGACCCTGAGATCACAACCTCAGCTGAAATCAAAAGTTGGATGATTAACCAACTGAGCCACCCAGGTGTCCCCCTTATCCTGGCTTTTTAATTAAAACTTCTGTTCAAAATCTATTTGTAAATGCTGCAAAAAAAAAAAAAAAAAGTCTAGGCTTCTTTGAGAAGTGGTTTTGAAAACAATGAGGAGCTTGGTAATTCAATACAAGTTAATTTGTACACAAACTTGAGCTTCAGTAATATATAGAGAAGAGAGAGTTCAAAAAAAAAAAAGAAGTATCTTCCTGAAAAATCTTTTCTAGTTAGAAAGAAACCGTCATGGAGTTTTCACAAACTACGGAGAATCTCATTGACATTTTTTTTTTTAAAGATTTTATTTATTTATTTGACAGAGAGAGACACAGCGAGAGAGGGAACACAAGCAGGGGGAGTGGGAGAGGGAGAAGCAGGCTCCCCGCTGAGCAGGGAGCCCCATGTGGGGCTCGATCCCAGGACCCTGGGATCATGACCTGAGCCGAAGGCAGATGCTTAACTGACTGAGCCACACAGGCGCCCCTCTCATTGACATTTTGATTTTCCTTTTTTTCCTGTTGGTTTCTGATTTAGACACATCCAACTTGAGAAGATGCAGGAATTGTAGGCATAGACAAATACAATTTACATTTTCTATCTCACAGTCAGGGAGCAGTCTAGATCCTTTTGGAGAATAGAAAGAAGATCATCTCATTGACTGGGGGACAAATTGATAGTTAAAGCCTTTTAATGTGTTTGAGCAGAAAGCTTAAAGATTATTGATAGAGACTTTCCTACTCTTTGAAGCCCTGTATAGTAGTAGCCTTTTTTTCCTAAATCAAAATAAGAAAAAATAAGGTTGGTAAAATAGTGGTTAAAAACAACTGAAATTTAGGTAAGTATGTAATTAGCACCTAGGTGGTTATATTTCAGAATTTGTTTAGATTGTGTGAACATACATCTTACAAAAATGTCCTCTCTTTATTCTTTTTTTAATAGTAATATTATTGCCTGAAAAATGGCCCTTAATTTTTCTACATGATCAACAAAAACCAAAGTTAACTATTTATATACATAATTATTTTATGAAGGCTTTTTGCCCAACAAACGTGGTTCTGGCGGGTAAGCTGTAAATTTCTGTAAACAGCATGTTTTGCCTTGTGTGTTTAGCTTTAACCTCCAACATGTTAGCCCATCTCATTAATCACAAAAACTTTTTAAAACAAGAAAAAAGTCCTTGTGCTTTTATGGCAAAAGAATAAAAAGTAAGAAAAGAGACATTTAAAGCCTATTTCCTTGTTTTCTCTAGACTACAATTATTTTGTTAGGGAAAGCTTCTGTTACACCAGGAAATCCTGTTAGAACTGAAACTTGTTGCATTATCTGAGATGAATGTACTTTTAGTTTGTAGTGCATCTCTTTATTCAAAGCTATTTGGAATGAAAAACCTAGGCTAGAAAACAACCCTTATGGTTTGTTTGTATGTTTAAAAGAACTAATTTGCTGGTACTGATTTCTTCTTAGATAAATCACATTGACTTTTCAAATGCTGATTTTTCAGATGAACCTAAGGGTCACTGGTCTGTAAGTAACAAGAAGGAATAGGCTGCCTCCAGGGTCTGTGCCTTCCATTCATTACCCACCTGAACAATCCAGTGAATCAGAGCAGGGCCTGTCCTCTGGCCCCCAGACTGCTATACATATACCACATTGAATTTTGACCAATTACCTCTTTTTTTCTCTTCTTCTTTGCTTGTTCTTCTTTTGTTCTCTTCTCATTTTTCAAAATAAGAAGCTTTAGCATATACTTTAATAAGTAGGTATAAATAAAATTATCTTTCAGTTTTAAAATTGCTTCCCAAAGGTACGGAAAACCTTAATTGTGAAATGTCAAAAGGTCATAGAGACGATGCTTCAGCAGTTGAAAGAAAGAAAGAAAGAAAGAAAGAAAGAAAGAAAGAAAGAAAGAAAGAAAGAAAGAAAGAAAGAAGAAAGAAAGAAAGAAAGAAAGAAAGAAAGAAAGAAAGAAAGAAAGAAAGAAAGAAAGAAAGATTATACATATATAAGTTTACTATATATATAGTAAAGTTAGACCCTATTAATGAGGAATTTGCAATAATCCAACCTGGTTGACACCAGAGTTTATTTTTTTACTATTTAGAAATGATTTTACAGGGGATAATACTCTGAAAGATTATAGCATTAAGTTTAAATTACTTAAGACAATAAAGTGTTTGGACATACTTTTTAAAGTCAAATGAATACTGTTGTCTACTCAACAGAATACATCCAGCATTTTCTTAGCAGCTAATGTGAGTCACTTTTTGATTTGGAAAGCAAGAGACCACATAATTTTTTAAAAAATACTTTAAATGAGATTTTTAAAAATTAATTCAGAATGTCTTCTCCTTTTGGGTTGTTCCAGATTAGTGAGTTTTTACTGTTATTAGCTGTTTTATAGGCAAGAGGGTGTCTAAAGCTAATATATTGTACAGCACCATTGCACCTTAATAGATATCATTTTTGAAAAGAACTTAACTAGAAAATATAATGTTCAGAACCAGAAAATTCACTGAAACCTCTGGGAGAACAAAAACATCTGTTTTAAAGGCAATGAATCTTACACTAACTCAGAAGGAAATGTCTTAGATGCTCAATTCATGTCCTACTCACTTTTACTTTGCATATATTTCTAACAAGCTTGCATATCAATTCCTCTCGCCCTTGAGAATCGAATTAACAAATGAGAAACAAGACAGTAGAAGCAGATTCACTGACAGCAGCAAAAAGGAATAACTGATAGTCTTTAGATTAAGGGAGGAATAGGAAAAAAAACTACAAAAGAAATATTGTCTCCAAAAATATTGAGTCTGGGGCGCCTGGCTGGCTCAGTTGGTAGAGTGTGCGGCTCTTGATCTTGGGGTTGTGAGTTTGAACCCCACATTGGGTGTAGAGATTACTTAAAAATAAAATCTTTAAAAAAAAAATATTGAGTCTGACACCACTTAATGTAGGGGCAAACAGTTCACTATTTTCAGTAATATCTGAAAATATGAATAAATTTCAGCACAGTGTTAGGAATGACAATCCTTAACAATGGCCCTGAGGCATTAAGATCTTATTTAAGAAGGCAAAACTAGTATACCGTATGTCAGAATTATTCTACCCCAAATTGTTAAAACAATTTTTTTAAATTGAAAGGAAATAATCACTTACAGGAAGAAACATCCTGTTTCTTGAGGATGCCAGAAAAACGAGGCAGCTCTGTGACTACCCAAATTGGAAGAGCCTAGAAAGCAGCTGAGGAATCGCCTCTGAGCGGGAGAGTAAGAGCTGCTACTTTCCATTTTCTGCAGGGAGGAGAGAAGCAGAGATCGCTCAACAGTGCAGCCGGTTAGAACTTCGGCTCTCTCTTTCACAGTGCAATGGAAAAGACACAGATAGTGAAGTTAAATCTGTTTGACTCTGGCTTCTGTCACGCACTAGGGGGATAGTCTTGGACAATCTACTTCTTCAAGCCTCCATCTTCCATCTGTAAATAGGGATAATAACACCTACCTCAGTGAGCTCTTTTAAGTGCACAGAGCCGATTCCTACCAGGAGCTTAGTCATGTCCATTACTTGCCTGTCCTTGGGCTCTCAGTGACCAGCTTCTGGGCAGTTACACAAAGAGTATAAGTGGAGATGGATGGAGGGAAGGGGTGACTTTTGCCAAATGGTGTTAAAGAGCTGAGCAGTATACCTCCCTACCACCACTGTGGCCTTCCAGAATGTTCTTCCTCGTGTGTGATAGGAGCTGCTTTTCTGAGTTTCAAATGAGTAAAACTGGTGAAGGGTGGGAAAGCTATGAGGCATTTGGCAGTGTAGTGTGTACCTTACTGTATGTCCAACATATCTTGGGAATGACTGTGAATCCTTCAATACCAAGGAATGATTCTAATAACATAGATTCATTCGTTCATCGGTTCACCAGCCATTCAACCAACATGTATTATGTGCCTGTCATATTCCCAGCAAGGCATCAAGTACTAGGTATTCAAAGACCTGGATCTTGCCCTCAGGCATGGTACAGCATCACGGATAAGCCCGTTAACAAGTGTCCCAAAGCCTTGGCCCTCAGAGTACGGCCCATGGACCAGCAGCATTGGTATCACTGGGAGCTTGCCAGAAATTCAGCATCTCAGGCCCCAACCCAGGCCTAAGGAATCAGAATCTGCCTTTTAACAAGATTACCAGGTGATTCACATGTACATTATAATTTGAATACACAGCTTTATTCTGTATGGCCATAGCTGCTGGCATAATGGGATATATCTAGAATAAGCTGGGGCACACAAAAGTCCATTTTGACTTTATGTGAATCAAGAAAGCCTCTCCAGTAAAAAATGACATGTATTTGTTTGCTAGGGCTGCCTTAACAAAGTACCACACACTGTGTGTCTTCACCAACAGAAATTTATTCTCTCAGAGTTGCAGAGGCTAAAAGTCCAAGATCAAGGGTTCATTCCGAGGGCTGTTAAAAGGAATTGGTTTCAGGCCTCTCTCTTTGCTTCTGATAGCCTGTCATTCCTTGGCTTCTAGACAGCATTCTCCCAGTGTCTTCACATTGTCTTCCCTCTATGCAAGTCTACCTGTGTCCAAATTTACCTGTTTTAGAAGGGGCCAGTCATTTTGGATTGGGCCTGCCCTACTGATTCCATCTTAACTTGATTGGTTACAAAAACCCTATTTTCAAATAAGGTCATATTCATGGGTCCTGGGGGCTAGGACTTCAGCATATTTTGGGGGGATGCAATTCAATCCTTAACACGAACCTGAACCTTCAAGTTCAAAGATGATTAGGTATTAGTGAAGCACACTGGGGAAAGAGCAGGGAGGGCATTTCACATGGTGGGTGCCACCCACATGATTAAAGGCATAGGTGTGTCAAACAATCTGCCAAGGAATGACATGCCTATAACCATGGTTAAAAGACAGGTGCAAACGGGAGATGAGGTAAGGAAGTAGGCAGATCACTAGAAAAGTAGGCAGATCTCCAGAGGCTGTGAGACAGTTGAACTTTTGTTCTGTAGGCAATGGGAACACACAGCCAGGTTTTTAGCTCCCCGGAAGCAGGGTGTAGAGTAGGCTGAGGTGGACTTGGATTTGAGTCACCAGTGATGAGGCCACTATTCTGGTCTTAGTGAGAGATGATGAAGGCCTGAACCAGGGCAACATCAAAGAGGATAAGGGAGAGATGAGAGTCACAGGGAAATGGTGATGGATGCCAATCTGGAAGCTTCTTGGAATCCCAGGTTTTTAAGTCAGTCTGTTTATGTGAGGGATACCTTGCCTTGGGATTCGTGGTCCTTCAAGAAGAGAATGTTTGGCCCAAAGAGAAAGCAAGATGAAAGATGAAGGATGTTTCCCCTCCCCAGCCCCACTCTTGATAATCAACCCAGGGGCACGTCAGCAGACCTCACCGGCAACATTCACGCAGAGCTGCAGCAGGAGAAACACTCGCGACTCTCCTGGGACTGGGATCAAAGAACAAAGAGGAAGAACTTGGATTGAAAGGCAGTCTCTATCTAACCAGAAACTTTAGGAATTAAGTTAGAATCTTATCTTCCCAAAATGCTGGAGGTGGGCCAGCTCTTCAAGAAGGGTATTCTAAGAAAAACACCCAAGTATCGAATGGCTCAAAAGATCTGATAAATGCGTGTGCTTGCTGAGAAGCTGGACAAGGGGAGAAACTGGGCTGCTCTGGCAGGCCTGTCCTGGGCTGGGAAGTTAGAGGAGACTGTTCTAATCCATGTTCAATCTAACTTTTCTCCACCCAATTACCTCCTGAGCACCAGGCATGGCAGCCTTGGGCTGCAGTAAGGCCCACCTGAAAGTGGGGCAGGAATCTCAAAACCGCACCTGGTTCTCAGGGTCTCTTAAGGCAGCCAGAGTCCTCCCCTGGGCTGACTGACAACACAGATGGACTGTGAAGGGGAGCGAAGTCACGTGGCAGCTAGAAATGCAAAACTTCTCATTATCATGCCTTCGCAGCTTAGGCATTTTTTCCATAGAAGGCCAGATAGTAAATATTTCAGGTTTCATGGACCACATACAGTCTCTGTCCCCTGTTCTCTGCTTTTAAGTTTGTTGTTGTTTTTTAACAATGCTTAAAAAATGGAAGTCATTTTTAGTTTGTGGGCTGTACAAAATCAGGCTGGAGGCTGGAGGTTGCCGACCTCTGGCTTATAGCAGGCCCATGATATCACAGACAACCACAAACAAGCAATCTGTTTTGCTTAATCATTTGAAGACATTTGGGTTTTTCTTCACACCTCTATCTACCACAGAGTCTAATTAATTGGACTCTTGCAGTTAGCGGACTTATTTGAGTGCTCTCCAAGAATTTAGGAGCAAGGCTCGTGCAGCCTGCCTTCTGATGAACATACCCTGAGATCCCAGGTCCATGGTGATTGATGTGCAGGAAGCAAATGGCCTCTTGTCTTCCACTGGCTGCAATAAAGCCATGGCACTATTAAGCAAACAGCACCCTACTGAGAAACAGAAGGAAAAGGCCTGGCTCTGAAATGGCGCGACTTCACCTTCTGCAAACAGTCACGGGTTATACTTCCAACTAGCTCCAACCCTCCCAGCCTTCTGCCCGGCAACTCTTGGGGGAGCAGCTCTTGGCCAGCTCACACACGTCAGGTGTTATATTAGTAACCCACATCATAGAATCAATACAACAGGCCTGGTGTTCGCTTTCTGACTCATGGACAGGGTTTCTATGGAACCTGCAGCATGTATTCCCAACGATGCCCAGTCTGTTCAAGGTACAGACTCTTTTAGGAGTGTCTGGTCTAAAGCAGAATAGGAAAAAGGAATAATCTGAAAAGGAAGAATAAAAAAAAAAGGCTCTCAATTCCAAACCCAAATCTCTATTTTAAGGCCGTAAGATGCAGATACAACTATGTACTTACACTGATACCAGGGAATGAATTAGGCTCATTAGACCCTAGCATATATGCAAAGACAAGAACATGTGATGCATAGCTATGGCTCTGGATGCCAGGAGTACTTTATTCCAGAAGCACAAACAAAGAAGTTGATCACAGTGTACATAACGATAGCTGGATATTTGCCTGGTGACTTATGGAGTACACATTGTGTACCATTGGGGAAAAAGAGGAAAAACTGCTCTGTTACCCTCTCCTTTCCTTCTCACCCCCCAACTCTGCTCAGCACCCAGCCTGCTGTCGGTTTACAGTGGGCAACCTGCCAATAATCAAAAGGAAAAAGGTATGTCTATCATTAGAGCCTGTGTGCATTTTTGGTCACGTAAACCCAGACAAAGCCATTCTTGTCCTAGTAGGTCAGTGTGCTCCTGAGCTGTATCCATGGGCATTTCCCTGTGTGCCTCGGAAGCCGCTCAAAATGAGCTTGCAATTGTGTTGCCCAGAAACGTATCACATGAAAAAAGAAGACCAACTTCTCAGATACTGCATTGCGGGCTTACTTTATATCCAGAATATTCTATTAACATAGGGCATTTGTTGAACTTAATATAACTTGGAATATGCTCCCTAAAATTTCCAAAATATCATGTAAACCTCTTGTTTTAGATTTAAACATATCCATGAACTACTATTGATCTGCACTAGTTGAAAATTGTCTACAGAAAGTTAAAACTGACCAATATGGTAGGAATATACAACAGTACCGACGATGACAAACAAATTGCTCTTTAAATTATGTTCATTTAATAACTGAAAACATGGTACTGCACATAAGGGATGTTACAAGTTATAGCATTTTAACTGCTGTTTCTCAATGTACCCTTCTATCTGTTCCATTTCCTTCTGAATGCCATCACCCAATGCCCCGCAAATGTTAAGAAAGGACAGATTTTGAGCTATAATAGTGAGCTCTGCCATGCACAGCTGCCTTCTTAGGATAGTACTACCCACTGCCAAAATAAATGAGCAGCATCTTTTTGTGAGACTTACTGTCAGAAATGCTCTAGTCTCACATCTGCAAGTTTGATTGGTAACAGAAGCAACACAAGGAAAAATATGTGATGCCTGCATTCTGCTTAATGGTGTTGTCTTTGCATTTGTTATCTAAGACCCAGCCTTCAGAGCAACCTTTGAATATGCAAAATGAATTTAGGGATGCCAGAGTTAATTAACACCAGCTTCATTTGATGGACAATCTTTGTAAACAATGAGGATTCTAACTTCTCTAGACTTGAATTTGGGAGCCTGACAAGTTCTAACCCTAGAGTTAGGAATTTGTATAAAGTATAAATAGATGAGTTCAGGTCACTTTTACTTGCCAAAAGATGGAATACAGATTGGTAAGGATGCTGGCACACCCACAGGCTACTAGATGTAGGAGGATTTTCATTTTTAATGGCTAACAGTAATGCCTCATTTAAATTCAGAGAGATGCCCGGGCTTTTCCTCCATGGAGAGGCAGTAATCTATTTTAGATCTTGGGCAGACGCTTCAGAAGTCCTAGGTTGTAACTTCCTTTTGCTAAATTTTCTTCTGCACACTTCTTCAAGAATAACTACCACTTTACTGTTCTCAAAGTGACCATGTAGTCAGTTGGATGCAACAGAAGAAAGTCTAATTTTTTCCATGTTATACACAGCGCGCTGAAGATACTTTAGTGGCTCAGCCTCTTGCCCAAGACAAATTTTCTCCACATTCCCCTTCAAGCCACTTACTTCATGGTTCCATACAAATCATTCCCCCACACAAAATACAACCACGTTGCCACAAAAATACCCATCTCCTGTTTGACACCTGGCATTTGAGGTTCAACGCTCAGAGGTCATAAAAACCAGGCAGGTTATAATCTCTGAAACGAGAGTGGGCACCAGGGGATTTGGATGTTTCCAGAGGCTGAATGTCCAGGTTGCTGCTCTCCCCCTGGCCGCTTGCCTTTGGCACTTTGCTGCCCATTCGCTTCCCTCAGAGTCTGGGCAAGAGAAGTAAATGAAGTTTCAAGTCACAGCTGCCAATGCTGTTCCTCCTTAGATACCGCCTGGTGAAAACTTGGCCAGGAAGAAGATTAAAATGTCTAAATCATTTAAAAATATACATTATCTATGGATTGCAGGCATTCATATATTAGGGACTAAAACAAATTTTATACCTTCTGTAAATGAGCGGCTTATTCCAACAATTTGGAAGGAATGTAGACAAGTCAGGATCCAAAGAAAATGAATCAAGAACCAGAATATGGAGAAAGCTGAAAAGAGTGTTGCTGAATCTGGAAAAGGAAAGGCTCAATGCTGATTTCCCGGTCTGTAATGTGAAGGACTCCTATTGGATGACAGCTACAGTTTTTTATAGCTGCAACTTTCTACATAGCTAAGTATAAGATTGATCATTATTTGTCCCTGCATAGAGTGGTAATTATGAGGAAAGAGCTGGGCACTCAGGGCTTTTGCTTTTCTTCAGGATGCTGCTATAAGGTTGCCAAAGATATTCTAATAGTCACTATGAATCCACCAACCTCTACCCCATACCATAGCACTTACTATGTGCCAAGCACTATTCTGGGAGCCCAGGATACAAAGATGAATAAGACCCAGACTCTGCCACCTGGGAGCCCAGAATCTAGTGAGAGAGACAAATATAAAAACCATCCCCGTATAATATATAGTAAGTGCTTCGCTAGAGCTGATGCACGAAGTGTTATGAGTGGCATCGAAGAACTAAGGACTCTAAGAGGAATCTAAAAAAGTTTCTCCTGACATTTTTGTCAGGTCTTGAGGGATAAGGGGAGGGTATTCCAGGCAGAGGAAAGGAAGGAAGGGCATTCCTGAAAAAGGAATGGGAGGAAAAGCAGCAGCCTGTGGGGTCAACGTGGTGTGAGAAGAAGGGAAGGACAGAAAATTGACTAGAGATGAGACTGGAAATATCACTTGACAGGGCGCCTGGGGGGTTCAGTCGGTTGAGCATCCGATTCTTGATTTCAGCTCAGGTCATGGTCTCAGGGTCGTAAAATCGAGGTCCACATTGAGTTCTGCACTGGGCATGGAGCCTGCTTAAGATTCTCTCTCTCCCTCTTCCTCTGCCCTTCTCCCCCTGACCCCGCCACACTCGCTTGCACTCTCTCTCTCTTTCTCAAAAAAAAAAAAAAAAAAAAGCCAACAACAAACCAGTTTAAAGTACCTTATATAGCTCACTAATTAGTTTGGATGTCATCTTTAAGGCAATGGTTCTTGACCATTAGGAAGTAGTTATTGCAAGGAGTCCAAGAATCCACCATGAATGGCCTTCAGATGGAATATATCTTATGTTTCTGAATATATATTATTGGTCAATGTATGTCAATGCTACACTTATTAATAACAAAATAAACTTAAACTTGTTGCTGAATTTGAAGTAGCTTTTGGTTTATGTAATTTCTCAATTAACAGGCACTAAGAGCATAGCTAACGTGTGGGCATCCACCAGGTGTTTCGACATGAAAAAGGTTCCATGCAAGAAGGACAAGACCTACTGTTTTAGGTAATAGAAAACACATTTTCAGTCAGGAATGTGGAATGATTTGCAGCACTCATGTTGGAATGAATGTAGTTTAGAATGATCACTCTAAAAGATATTTAAGGATGGATTCAAGTGGAGTGAAAGGAAAAGAAAGGATACCAATGAGAAAGCTGATCCCCCAAAAAAGAAAGCTGATCAGTTGAACAGTGATTAGGACCTCCGACAGAACAAACTCATGAGATATATAGAAAGTAGCAATAAAAGGATTTGTTGACAGACTGGATATGGAAGAGAGAGAAGGAGGGAGTAAGGACCACTCCCAGGTTTCAAGTTTGGACACTGAGATGGGAATGGATGTATAGGAAATATGATGGTTGGAAAAGCTAATAAGTTTGATTGGGGATATATTCACTTAGAGGTGCCTGAGGGACAGAAAAATGGAGTCCTCAATAGGAGATGGGAAATGTGACTCGGAACCCCAGGGAAGAGGCAGAGGCCACAGATAAGGGTTTGAGAATCGCTAGAATATTGGGGGGTGGGTGGTAAACTGAAACCCCAAGAGTGAGTGACATTACTCAGAGAGAGTTGTTGATTGCAATAAAGCTCAGAAAAGAATGCTAGGAAATATTAAACTTCAGGGTTGGGCAGCAGAAAAGGACTGGCAAAGGTGACAGAAGACTCAAGAAGATCTGAAAGGACAATGAGATAGAAGATTCAAGAAGAAGTGGCAAAGGGTAACTATTACAGAGGCAAATAAGAAGGGAACAGAAGGGGCTACCTGTTAGCCATTGGCAACCTGTGGTAAGAACAGTTTAGCAGAGGGATGGACAGGGACCCAGGGCACAGGAGATTGAGTAAGGAAGATTGAGATTGAGTTAGGAAGGGAGGAGATGGAGGCCAAGAGTGAAAGGGAAGGAAAGAGAGACAAAGGACAGGAGATGGAGAAACAGACAAACAAGGAAAATGATCAAATCTCTGAGGTGACTTGAGTTTATAGGTTTTGGCCAAAGAGAAGTAGCCTAGGAGAGGGATCCTGAAGCTACTGAAAGGGAGGAGTCAACTGACAGAGCAAGTCCCAGGGAAAACAGACAGGTCAGATCACCATGACCCCTCCTCCCAGACTACCTAGACATGTTACTAGTGCTTCCCCCTAGGCTGACTGAAAGTGTTCACATCCTACACCGTTGTCCATGCTGCTCAATTAGCTAGAAATGACTTCCCTGCTTTCTCTATCTAAACACTTAGATTCACCCCCTCTGATCCACAGGAGATCTACTCTCCTCTGAGAATCCTTCCCTGATTTCCTCTGCAACTCCCAGACCCTACCCAAGCTGAAATGCACCTTGTGTGGACCTTCATCATCGCCCTTATTTGTATCGTAATTCCTGTTGACCACTCTGTTCTCCCGCAACAGAATATGAGCTCTTGAAGGCAGAGACCTTGTCATAATAAACTTTGTTATCTTAAGTACCTAGCACATTGCCTGATTCATAGGGTGGGGAGCTACTATTAAATATTCACTTTGGAGGGTGCTTCAGTTCTGGCAAAAACGGTCTTAGATATGTAAGATGAGGAAGCTAAAATTTAGAGGCTGTAAGCAACTTGCTCAAAGCCATACTATTAAAAGTCATAACAAAGTCAAAGCAAATACTTATGTTAGTCTTGCCACGTATGCTTTGGCTCCCAGTGAAGAAAGATATAACATTGAATTGATACAGCCCTTAAAGTTTTATGCCCTTCAGCCTCAACCAGTCCCACAAAATCAACCCTTTCATGTTTTTCAGAGTATCTCCTTAATACAATCCCCACACATTCCGCCAGCACTTTTTTTCTTCTCTTTGAGAAGCTGATCTCCTATCACTCCATCATTCTCAGCACATCATTACTGATCCTAGCTCAAATGTGACCTCTCCCACAAGCCTGTGTGCTCAATTCTGCCATTAAATCTCAAAGGTGCAACTAATGCGGGATCTAGGTCACATGCTTGCAGCTCATCTGCTGAGGAGATTGAGAGAAAAAGGTTTGTTTGGTTAGCTTTCTAGACCCCACGATATAGGACTAGCTGGAACAGAGATTGAGTGGATGTTGAATAAGCTAATCTTCAGTTTCTTCCATGGATTGACAGCTTTTCCCTCCGAGTCAGCATATCCCAAATGAAAATAACATTTTCCTATACTTGAGATTTCCGACCCTCCCATTTCTTTGCAGAGGCAATGCCATTTTTTTTATCCACCAAAACACACACAAAGAATTTAAAGCTCTTCTCTCTCTCTTCATTGGCTATGTCCAATTATTTACAAAGACCCGAAGTTTCCTTTCACGAGAATTGTTTTGTGGATAGACTCATCCTGCTCCATTCCTGGTGTCCTTATCCCATCAAGAGTCTCAGTGCCTCAGGCCTGCCTGTTGCAACTACCTCCCAGCCTGTCTACAGGCCTCCAAGCTCAAACTCTTCCAAAACATGGTTCTGGCAGGTCAGACATCCTCCTAAAACATGGCTCCCATGATCTCAACTCCTGGTCAAAATTATTCACCTAGAGTAAAACATGTGGTGTTTGATTAATAATTTCTAATAGAACCTTTCCCATGAGCTAACACATCCATGGGCAGAGAAAAACTAAAACCCAAGATAGCCAGTCAATCTATTTCTCAAATCTGGGAGGAAATTCTACTAAATACAAAATCTTTGAAACTGAATTGAGAAATTCCATAAAAGATGACATATTTTTTTTCACCTAAAATTGAGAAACTGAAGCCTGAGAGAAAGCAAAGCCATTTTACTCCTTTCCCACTTCCTGCTCCCTGTCTCATCCAGGTTTGTACTTTAGAAAAACATACGTACATGACTCACATCAGGTCTCCATTTGACAGTGCTGTTCTAGAATAATGGTCAAGAACACAAAGAGAAAATTCACGAAAGAAGAAATACAAATGGCCAATAAGCTGCAAAACTGTTCCACCTCACTTACAATCTAAGAAATACGAAGTAAAACAAGATACTATTTTTTCTTTCTTTCTTTTTTTTTTTTTTTAAAGATTTTATTTATTTATTTGACAGAGAAACAGCGAGAGAAGGAACACAAGCAGGGGGAGTGGGAGAGGGAGAAGCAGGCTCCCTGCCGAGCAGGGAGCCCAATGCGGGGCTTGATCCCAGGACCCTGGGATCATGACCTGAGCCGAAGGCAGACGCTTAACGACTGAGCCACCCAAGCACCCCGATACTATTTTTTGCTATGAAATTATCAGTTAAAAAGGAAAACTCATTGTGGACAAGGGCTTCCTAAAATGGGCACTCTTATACACACTGGTGGGAACAGAAATTGATTCAACCTTTCTGGAAAGCCATTTGGCAAATGAATCAAGAGCCTGGGAAACACTTATACTTTTTGACCTAGTGTCTCCATTTCTAGGAATTCGGCCCAAAGAAATAATTTTTTTAAATGCAAATAAGGATATTCACCCCAGTGCTATTTTTAATAGTGAAAGATTGGGAACAATCTAAATAGCCAATAATAGAGAAATTGTTAAATATGTTATGGTACTCTGACTTTATTAATATTCTCTCACTTTAAATACTTTAAAAAAATGCTATCTAGCGGTGAGGAAAATGTTCTCAAAAAGCGTGAAAAAAGCAGAACTTACTTCACAGTATAATCATAAAGAATATTGTAAGTAGATATATATGTCATACATTTATGAACACTGTATTTCATAAAGTTAAGATCATAATTTTGTATTTTGTAACACATTTCATAAAGTTAGGATCAAAGTTAAATAATAGAAAAAAGATTATATGTGGTTATGTACAAGTGGTGGAATTATTTTATTTCATCTCTCGACTTTCCCGGGTTTTTTCCCCAAACTATTTGTGAGTATATACTACTTTCAAAATCAGAAAAGAACTATCACTGTCGTTGAAGTACATAATGACACATCAACTGCCACCCTCTCTTTTAGTTGGTTGAGGTCCTCTATAAACCGGATCCCCTTTCCCATTGTTCCCATTAGTCATGTCCTGGTTCCCTCGCTGGGATGTCTGTCCTCGCCCCCCACTTTTCCCTAATGCCGTCTGACTTCCCACCGAGCACCAGGCTGCTCTGAACGTGCACGAACACTCTCATTTATCCCATCTAATAATCTTGAAAGGTAGGAATTATCAACCGCGCTTTATAGAGAGAGGGGGGAGAGGAAATGCTGTCTTCCCCCAACTAAACTACAATTGTCATCCACTCTCCTTGCCTTCCGTACACATGTTTTTATCTCAGCGTTGCCATTAATCTCCCCAGTGACCTGGGGCAAGTTAAATGTTAATAAGGCTCAGGTTTCTCATGTAGAAAATGGGAACAACAAAAGCACAGCCACCACAGAGCTGCAGCGAAGATGATAGAAACAGTCCCCTCAGTCTGTTCAGCACAGTGCCTGGCACCTTATTATTATCCCTAGCAGCCCTTCTCGCCTTCCAACTCTTTCTGGCTCCCGAGACCCATGTCTTTCTCTGCCTTCTCTATATTCCTTATCTCATAATGGCACTTGATTGCTTTGTGTTACCTTTGAATCTGCAACAATACTACAAGCTCCCAACAGGAAGAGACAGAGTCTTCTCCTTCCTCTCCTCCTCCCACCACATCCAGCACTGTGGAATGTTTTTGCAGTCTAGGCCCAATAAACATCTAATTGTTTAAAAATATTGAATAGTCAGTAGCATTGTTTCTCATGTCAACCCCTGGGCAAACCTGTCTATAAAATTTCATGTAGCGTGAGCAGCCAGACTTGTGGATTTGATGGGGGTCTCCCAGATATGTTCTCACACCTAGCCAAAAGCTGAGAAGAGGCCCATTTGCTTCTCTCACACAAACCTAACCCACCTGCCTATTGCCATGGGATAGAGACATACAGTTCATTAATAAGCAGGGCTCCTCCTAGGGGCGCCTGGGTGGCTCAGTCATTAAGTGTCTGCCTTGGGCTCAGGTCATGATCCAAGGGTCATGGGATCGAGCCCCGCATCGAGCCCCGCATTGGGCTCCCTGCTCGGCGGGAAGCCTGCTTCTCCCTCTCCCACTCCCCCTGCTTGTGTTCCCTCTCTCGCTGTGTCTCTCTCTGTCAAATAAATAAATAAAATCTTAAAAATAAAAAAAAAAAAAATAAGCAGGGCTCCTAAGCAACACCCATTTTCTAGTTAATTGCTTTCCTCTCCTTCCCATCCTGCCCCCAAACGTCATATGCTGAATTTTAGGGAGATATCTCGACCAAGAAACTCACATAAGAGATTTCTTCAAAAAAGCCAGACCTGTCTCTCTGTCAGTGCACACCCATCCCATCTCCTACAATGCCTTGCCACAGGACTCATTACCAGGCAGACCCAATCCAAGATCAGAAAATGAATCTGATACGCTCCAAGGTTTTTAACCCCCCAAGGAAAAAAAAATCGCTTTCTTTGGCACACATTGTTACTAAGGAGGGATTGATAGGAAATATTTAAAGAAATGAAAAGAAGTTAGTTTAGGGATAGTAAGAAAAAGTTAATCACCCAGAATATTTCACTGTCAAATAGATTCAACAAATACTTTCTGAGCCTTAGCTTTGTACCAGGCACACTGCTAGACATTGGGCATAAAGTGGCTTTACTGTTGTTAAATTCCAGCGTGCCCATTCTCTGTCCTTGCCATCCCCTAGCCCACATCACTCCCCACAGTGACTCAGCACCCCACATTCATCCCCAAGCCTGACTCCCTTGACAGCTTGGTGAAAAGTGATGTGGACACAGTAGGAAATCAACAAATATTTGTTGAAGGAATGAACTGCAAAGGAATCCAAGTTTTCGGTTTCCCCAACCTTAAGCACACGACCCACAGAGTGAGAAACATTCACTGGCCCCAGGAAGACAGGATCATCCAAAAGCTGCTCACAACATCGCCTGGAAGTGGGGAGGAAGGAATTCCGGACTGGATGAGTCGCACACACATGCACCAGGGGGCAGAGTGAGCAGCATTTTTGGAGTAGACCCAGGGCCAGTGCCTTTCCAAGAGAGTCCTCCTGGAGCCGTTTGAGACCTCCCAGTAGAACAACAACATGTTTTCTGTGCTTCTCAGCACATTCAGATTCCTAGTCAAAGGGCTGTCTTTGTCGAGATGCTGTATCTCACTGAAATCCAGCCTATGATGTTGGAGTCGGAATGGGAAGGAGAGGAAAGCAACTGGAAAGTATTTCTCAGGTACTCCTCCCCTTTGGTTGGGGAGGCCGAAGGAACAATGGCCACCGGGAAACTGGGACAGAATTCCACCAACTGAGGGGCCCTCCACTCCGCATCTCGATGGCCAGCCCCATAACCGAGACGCCTTCTTGGTTTCACGTACCGAGAATAACGTGTAACGTCTGGAGGACAGTAAACCCCAGACCCACACTGTTCCATTAGACTCTTCCTTACTATAGACAGTAGGCACCACTCAAGCACTGTAAGCCTCACATTATCAGGAAATAATTCAGAAATGCAAACTGAAGGAATTCTCCTACAAATGGTATTTATTACTTAAAAAGGGAGAACTGTTTTCCCTTTTATGGTATCTAAGATATCCATTTTTAAGAAATGTTTTTCCAGCACATTGCAAATTACTTCAGAGTTGGGAAATGCTCCTTGCTAGGAAAAGGCTGCATGCTCTGAGGATTGGTGCTCAGTCCTGATCAAAATATTGTTTATTCGGGCAACTACATTCTTCTGTCGGTAAGGCCTGGGGAGTTTACTATTAATCCCAAATGTAAACCCCAGTTAGAGTTGCTGCTTACAAAAGGCGATTACTATTTAACTCTTACGTTCACAGCACATCTTGTAAATGCCTCCAGTAAATGAGAAGACAGCACTTAGTCCCAGTGTTATCTCAAGCTGGAAATTCCAATTGCTATCTTAGGTGACCTAAATTACAGCCCCCTTGATCTGCACCCCCATCGCAGCTCTCTCCACCAACTGTCCCAGAAAACACCTCACAGTTTGGCCTAAAGCTGAACTTGTACCAAATTCAGAGGGGACAAAGGGAAGGCTGGAAATTGGGCCTGATGCCTGGTAGGGTGTGCGGGAGCCCTTTTCCTGCTTCAAAGAGCTGCTGTGTGGACAGGCATTGAATCAGAAGAATCATAAATACACACGGACTCAGTTACCAGATTTAGCGAAACAGATAATATTGAATGGGACACACTTAGAGTAAAAATTACTCCTTGTTTATCTGATACTCGGATTGAACGAGGAGTCCTTCTTTTATCTGACAGCTAGACTGTACGGATAGCCTAGACTTGGAGGAACAGTGGCCATACAAGATGGAGGCCCTCAAAATCCCACAGAGAGTCGTTCTCCAGATTTCTTTTCTAGGGCTTTCTCAGGCACTCGGAGCAGACACGGAGCGTCTGAACCACCTGGAGGGCAAGGGCTAGTCCCCCCACGAGCCTGGCCCACCTCTGAGGCGAGATCCGTGTAGAAAGGCACCAGGAGAACGTGGAAGCCACCCGATTCCTGCCCGCTTCCCTCCTCTTCCTCCTCTCTCACGACTCTCCCCTCTTCTCCCCTCCCCCCGCCCCCTCCCCCAAACCCAAGTATCAAAAACTTCTGTTCCCGGCAGTTCTCCCGTGCCCACGTGGGGAGTGACTGAGGCCGCTCGGCCCCAGGCGGAGCGGCGGGCAAAGCTGCCTCGGGGTCGGGGTCGG